>NW_027043817.1:0-232500 GCF_036013475.1 Columba livia
CTTTCTTACCTTCTCTTACTTTCTTTCTTCTGTTTCTTCTTTCTTTACTTCTTTCTTCTTTATCTTTCCTACTTCTTTCTTACTTCTTTCTTACTTCTTTTCTTACTTCTTCTTACTTCTTTCTGTTCTTTCTTCTTTCTTACTTCTTTCTACTTCTTTCCTTACTTTCATTCTAACTTCTTTTCTTCTATCTATACTTCTTTCTTACTTCTTTCTTTCTTCTTTCTTACTTCTTTCTTTTTTCTTTCTTACTTCTTCTACTTTCTTACTTTCTTTCTCTTCTTCTTACTTCTTTCTAGCGATAGCTTCCTACCTTCTTTCACTTCTTTCTTACCTCTTTCTAAATTCTTTCGTCTTCTTCTACCTTCTTCTTACTTCTGTTCTTACTTCTTTCTTACTTATTCTTTCTTCTTCTTAATTCTTAATCTTTCTTCTTTCTTACTTCTTTCTTACTTCTTTCTTACTTCATTCTTCTTCTTTCTACTTCCTTTCTTACTTCTTCTTACTTCTTTCTTACTTCTTTCTTACTTCTTTCTTATCATTCCTTCTTCTTCTTTCTACTCTTCTTACTTCTTTCTACTTCTTCTTACTTCTTTCTTACTTCTTCTTTTCTTCTTACTTCTTTCTTCTACTTCTTTCTTACTTCTTTAATTCTTCTTTCTTACTTCTTTCTTTCTTCTTCTTACTTCTTTCATAATCTTTTCTATTCTACTTCTTTCTTCTTTCTTTCTTCTTTCTTACTTCATTCTTATTATTCTTTCTTCTTTCTTTCTTCTTCTTTCTTCTTCTTTCTACTTCTTTCTTATCTTCTTTCTTCTTCTTACTTCTTATTCTTTCTTCTTCTTTCTTACTTCTTTCTTCATCTTCTTCTACTTCTTTCTTTCTTACTTCTTTCTTCTTCTTTCTTTTCTTACTTCTTTCTTACTTCTTCTTCTTACTTCTTTCTTACTTCTTTCTTTCTTACTTCTTTCTTACTTCTTTCTTACTTCTTTCTTACTTCTTTCTTTCTTCTTTCTTACTTCTTTCTTACCTCTTTCTTAATTCTTTCTTCCTTATTTCTTACTTCTTTCTTCTTTCTTACTTCTTCTTACTTCTTTCTTACTTCATTCTAACTTCTTTTTTCTTCTTTCTTACTTCTTTCTTACTTCTTTCTTCTTTCTTTCTTACATCTTTCTTACTTCTAACTTTCTTCTATTTTAGTTCTTTCTTTCTTCTTTCTTAATTCTTTCTTTCTTCTTTCTTACTTCTTTCTGCTTCTTTCTACTTCTCTAATTCTTTCTTCTTTCTTTCTACTTCTTTCTTACTTCTTTCTTACTTCTTTCTTTCTTCTTTCTTACTTCTTTCTTACTTCTTTCTTCTTTCTAACTTCTTTCTTACTTCTTTCTTCATTCCCTTTCTTACTTCTTTCTTAGTTCTTTCTTACTTCTTTCTTACTTTCTTTCTTACTTCTTTCTTCTTTCTTTCTTACTTCTTTCTTACTTCTTTCTTACTTCTTTCCTCTTCTTTCTTACTTCTTTCTTACTTCTTTCTTACTTCCTTCTTCTTCTTTCTACTTCTTTCTTACTTCTTTCTTACTTCATTCTAACTTCTTTTTTCTTCTTTCTTACTTCTTTCTTACTTCTTTCTTTCTTCTTTCTTACTTCTTTCTTCTTTCTTTCTTACTTCTTTCTTACTTCTTTCTTACTTCTTTCTTCTTTCTTTCTTACTTCTTTCTTACTTCTTTCTTCATTCCTTCTTACTTCTTTCTTACTTCTTTCTTACTTCTTTCTTACTTATTTCTTACTTCTTTCTTACTTCTTTCTTTCTTCTTTCTTCTTTCTTTCTTACTTCTTTCTTACTTCTTTCTTACTTCTTTCTTACTTCTTTCTTACTTCTTTTTTTCTTCTTTCTTACTTCTTTCATAATTCTTTCTTACTTCTTTCTTTCTTCTTTCTTACCTCTTTCTTACTTCTTTCTTTATTCCTTCTTCTTTCTTTCTTACTTCTTTCTTCTTTCTTTCCTACTTCTTTCTTATTTCTTTCTTTCTTCTTTCTTACTTCTTTCTTTCTTCTTTCTTACTTCTTTCATACTTCTTTCTTCTTTCTTTCTTACTTCTTTCTTCTTTCTTTCTTACTTCTTTCTTACTTCTTTCTTACTTCTTTCTTACTTCTTTCTTACTTCTTTCTTTCTTACTTCTTTCTTACTTCTTTCTTACTTATTTCTTACTTCTTTCTTACTTCTTTCTTCTTTCTTTCTTACTTCTTTCTTAATTCTTTCTTACTTCTTTCTTACTTCTTTCTTACTTCTTTCTTACTTCTTTCTTACTTCTTTCTTCTTTCTTTCTTTCTTACTTCTTTCTTACTTCTTTCTTACTTCTTTCTTAATTCTTTCTTACTTCTTTCTTACTTCTTTCTTCTTTCTTTCTTACTTCTTTCTAAATTCTTTCTTACTTCTTTCTTACTTCTTTCTTTCTTCTTTCTTACTTCTTTCTTACTTCTTTCTTACTTCATTCTAACTTCTTTTTTCTTCTTTCTTACTTCTTTCTTACTTCTTTCTTTCTTCTTTCTTACTTCTTTCTTTTTTCTTTCTTACTTCTTTCTTACTTCTTTCTTACTTCTTTCTTCTTTCTTTCTTACTTCTTTCTTACTTCTTTCCTACTTCTTTCTTACTTCTTTCTTACTTCTTTCTAAATTCTTTCGTACTTCTTTCTTACTTCTTTCTTACTTCTGTCTTACTTCTTTCTTACTTCTTTCTTTCTTCTTTCTTAATTCTTTCTTTCTTCTTTCTTACTTCTTTCTTACTTCTTTCTTACTTCATTCTTCTTTCTTTCTACTTCCTTTCTTACTTCTTTCTTACTTCTTTCTTACTTCTTTCTTACTTCTTTCTTCATTCCTTCTTACTTCTTTCTTACTTCTTTCTTACTTCTTTCTTACTTCTTTCTTACTTCTTTCTTACTTCTTTCTTTCTTCTTTCTTCTTTCTTTCTTACTTCTTTCTTACTTCTTTCTTACTTCTTTCTTACTTCTTTTTTTCTTCTTTCTTACTTCTTTCATAATTTTTTCTTACTTCTTTCTTTCTTCTTTCTTTCCTCTTTCTTACTTCTTTCTTTATTCTTTCTTCTTTCTTTCTTACTTCTTTCTTCTTTCTTTCCTACTTCTTTCTTATATCTTTCTTTCTTCTTTCTTACTTCTTTCTTTCTTCTTTCTTACTTCTTTCATACTTCTTCCTTCTTTCTTTCTTACTTCTTTCTTCTTTCTTTCTTACTTCTTTCTTACTTCTTTCTTACTTCTTTCTTACTTCTTTCTTTCTTACTTCTTTCTTACTTCTTTCTTACTTCTTTCTTACTTCTTTCTTTCTTCTTTCTTACTTCTTTCTTACCTCTTTCTTAATTCTTTCTTCCTTATTTCTTACTTCTTTCTTCTTTCTTACTTCTTTCTTACTTCTTTCTTACTTCATTCTAACTTCTTTTTTCTTCTTTCTTACTTCTTTCTTACTTCTTTCTTCTTTCTTTCTTACATCTTTCTTACTTCTAACTTTCTTCTATTTTAGTTCTTTCTTTCTTCTTTCTTAATTCTTTCTTTCTTCTTTCTTACTTCTTTCTTGCTTCTTTCTTACTTCGTTCTTACTTCTTTCTTCTTTCTTTCTTACTTCTTTCTTACTTCTTTCTTACTTCTTTCTTTCTTCTTTCTTACTTCTTTCTTACTTCTTTCTTCTTTCTAACTTCTTTCTTACTTCTTTCTTCATTCCTTCTTACTTCTTTCTTAGTTCTTTCTTACTTCTTTCTTACTTCTTTCTTACTTCTTTCTTCTTTCTTTCTTACTTCTTTCTTACTTCTTTCTTACTTCTTCCTCTTTCTTTCTTACTTCTTTCTTACTTCTTTCTTACTTCCTTCTTTCTTCTTTCTTACTTCTTTCTTACTTCTTTCTTACTTCATTCTAACTTCTTTTTTCTTCTTTCTTACTTCTTTCTTACTTCTTTCTTTCTTCTTTCTTACTTCTTTCTTCTTTCTTTCTTACTTCTTTCTTACTTCTTTCTTACTTCTTTCTTCTTTCTTTCTTACTTCTTTCTTACTTCTTTCTTCATTCCTTCTTACTTCTTTCTTACTTCTTTCTTACTTCTTTCTTACTTATTTCTTACTTCTTTCTTACTTCTTTCTTTCTTCTTTC
This sequence comes from Columba livia, assembly GCF_036013475.1. Classification (NCBI taxonomy): domain Eukaryota; kingdom Metazoa; phylum Chordata; class Aves; order Columbiformes; family Columbidae; genus Columba; species Columba livia. The sequence goes on from NW_027043817.1 coordinate 4,145, forward strand.
TTCTTTCTTTCTTACTTCTTTCTTACTTCTTTCTTACTTCTTTCTTACTTCTTTTTTTCTTCTTTCTTACTTCTTTCATAATTCTTTCTTACTTCTTTCTTTCTTCTTTCTTACCTCTTTCTTACTTCTTTCTTTATTCCTTCTTCTTTCTTTCTTACTTCTTTCTTCTTTCTTTCCTACTTCTTTCTTATTTCTTTCTTTCTTCTTTCTTACTTCTTTCTTTCTTCTTTCTTACTTCTTTCATACTTCTTCCTTCTTTCTTTCTTACTTCTTTCTTCTTTCTTTCTTACTTCTTTCTTACTTCTTTCTTACTTCTTTCTTCCTTCTTTCTTTCTTACTTCTTTCTTACTTCTTTCTTACTTCTTTCTTACTTCTTTCTTTCTTCTTTCCTACTTCTTTCTTACTTCTTTCTTACTTCTTTCTTAATTATTTCTTCCTTATTTCTTACTTCTTTCTTCTTTCTTACTTCTTTCTTACTTCTTTCTTACTTCATTCTAACTTCTTTTTTCTTCTTTCTTACTTCTTTCTTAATTTTTTCTTCTTTCTTTCTTACATCTTTCTTACTTCTAACTTTCTTCTATTTTAGTTCATTCTTTCTTCTTTCTTAATTCTTTCTTTCTTCTTTCTTACTTCTTTCTTGCTTCTTTCTTACTTCTTTCTTACTTCTTTCTTACTTCTTTCTTCTTTCTTTCTTACTTCTTTCTTACTTCTTTCATTCTTCTTTCTTACTTCTTTCTTCTTTCTTACTTCTTTCTTACTTCTTTCTTACTTCTTTCTTACTTCTTTCTTCTTTCTTTCTTACTTCTTTCTTACTTCTTTCTTACTTCTTTCTTACTTCTTTCTTACTTCTTTCTTTCTTCTTTCTTACTTCTTTCTTACTTCTTTCTTACTTCTTTCTTACTTCTTTCTTCTTTCTTTCTTACTTCTTTCTTACTTCTTTCTTACTTCTTTCTTACTTCTTTCTTCATTCCTTCTTACTTCTTTCTTACTTCTTTCTTTCTTCTTTCTTCTTTCTTTCTCACTTCTTTCTTCTTTCTTTCCTACTTCCTTCTTACTTCTTTCTTTCTTCTTTCCTACTTCTTTCTTTCTTCTTTCTTACTTCTTTCATACTTCTTTCTTCTTTCTTTCTTACTTCTTTCCTCTTTCTTTCTTACTTCTTTCTTACTTCTTTCTTACTTCTTTCTTTCTTCTTTCTTACTTCTTTCTTACTTCTTTCTTAGTTCTTTCTTCTTTCTTACTTCTTTCTTACTTCTTTCTTACTTCTTTCTTACTTCTTTCTTACTTCTTTCTTCTTTCTAACTTCTTTCTTACTTCTTTCTTCATTCCTTCTTACTTCTTTCTTACTTCTTTCTTACTTCCTTCTTACTTCTTTCTTACTTCTTTCTTACTTCTTTCTTACTTCTTTCTTACTTCTTTCTTCTTTCTTACTTCTTTCTTTCTTATTTCTTACTTCTTTCTTACTTCTTTCTTACTTCTTTCTAACTTATTTTAATATTTCTTACTTCTTTCTTACTTCTTTCTTACTTCTTTCTACTTTCTTTCTTACTTCTTTGTTTCTTCTTTCTTCTTTCTATCTTACTTCTTTCTTACTTCTTTCTTACTTCTTTCTTACTTCTCTCATACTTCTTTCTTTCTTCTTTCTTACTTCTTTCATACTTCTTTCTTACTTCTTTCTTCTTTCTTTCTTACTTCTTCCTACTTCTTTCTTACTTCTTTCTAACTTCTTTTTTCTTCTTTCTTACTTCTTTCTTACTTCTTTCTTACTTCTTTCTTACTTCTTTCTTCTTTCTTTCTTACTTCTTTCTTACTTCTTTCTTACTTTTTTCTTTCTTCTTTCTTTGTTCTTTCTTTCTTCTTTCTTACTTCTTTCTTACTTCTTTCTTCTTTCTTTCTTCTTTCTTTCTTACTTCTTTCTCACTTCTTTCTTACTTCTTTCTTACTTCTTTCTTACTTCTTTCTTCATTCCTTCTTACTTCTTTCTTACTTCGTTCTTACTTCTTTCTTACTTCTTTCTTACTTCTTTCTTACTTCTTTTTTCCTTCTTTCTTACTTCTTTCATTATTCTTTCTTACTTCTTTCTTACTTCTTTATTACTTCTTTCTTACTTCTTTCTTACTTCTTTCTTACTTCTTTTTTTCTTCTTTCTTACTTCTTTCATTCTTCTTTCTTACTTCTTTCTTACTCCTTTCTTACTTCTTTCTTACATCTTTCTTACTTCTTTCTTACTTCTTTCTTACTTCTTTCTTCTTTCTTTCTTACTTCTTTCTTACTTCTTTCTTACTTCTTTCTTACTTCTTTCTTACTTCTTTCTTACTTCTTTCTTCTTTCTTTCTTACTTCTTTCTTACTTCTTTCTTACTTCTTTCTTACTTCTTTCTTACTTCTTTCTTCCTTCTTTCTTACTTCTTTCTTACTTCTTTCTTACTTCTTTGTTACTTCTTTCTTAGTTCTTTCTTCATTCTTCTTTCTTACTTCTTTCTTACTTCTTACTTCTTTCTTTCTTACTTCCTTAATTCTTTCTTACTTCTTTCTTTCTTCTTTCTTACTTCTTTCTTACTTCTTTCTTACTTCTTTCTTACTTCTTTCTTACTTCTTTCTTACTTCTTTCTTAGTTCTTTCTTCTTTCTTACTTCTTTCTTACTTCTTTCTTACTTCTTTCTTACTTCTTTCTTACTTCTTTCTTACTTCTTTCTTCTTTCTAACTTCTTTCTTACTTCTTTCTTCATTCCTTCTTACTTCTTTCTTACTTCTTTCTTACTTCCTTCTTACTTCTTTCTTACTTCTTTCTTACTTCTTTCTTACTTCTTTCTTACTTCTTTCTTCTATCTTACTTCTTTCTTTCTTATTTCTTTCTTATTTCTTACTTCTTTCTTACTTCTTTCTTACTTCCTTCTTACTTCTTTCTTACTTCTTTCTTACTTCTTTCTTACTTCTTTCTTACTTCTTTCTTACTTCTTTCTTCTATCTTACTTCTTTCTTTCTTATTTCTTACTTCTTTCTTACTTCTTTCTTACTTCTTTCTAACTTATTTTAATCTTTCTTACTTCTTTCTTACTTCTTTCTTACTTCTTTCTACTTTCTTTCTTACTTCTTTGTTTCTTCTTTCTTCTTTCTATCTTACTTCTTTCTTACTTCTTTCTTACTTCTTTCTTACTTCTTTCATACTTCTTTCTTTCTTCTTTCTTACTTCTTTCATACTTCTTTCTTACATCTTTCTTCTTTCTTTCTTACTTCTTCCTACTTCTTTCTTACTTCTTTCTTCTTTCTTTCTTACTTCTTTCTTACTTCTTTCTTACTTTTTTCTTTCTTCTTTCTTTGTTCTTTCTTTCTTCTTTCTTACTTCTTTCTTACTTCTTTCTTCTTTCTTTCTTACTTATTTCTCACTTCTTTCTTACTTCTTTCTTACTTCTTTCTTCTTTCTTTCTTACTTCTTTCTTACTTCTTTCTTACTTTTTTCTTTCTTCTTTCTTTGTTCTTTCTTTCTTCTTTCTTACTTCTTTCTTACTTCTTTCTTCTTTCTTTCTTACTTATTTCTCACTTCTTTCTTACTTCTTTCTTACTTCTTTCTTCTTTCTTTCTTACTTCTTTCTTCTTTCTTTCTTACTTCTTTCTTACTTCTTTCTTACTTCTTTCTTACTTCTTTCTTACTTCTTTCTTACTTCTTTCTACTTTCTTTCTTACTTCTTTCTTTCTTCTTTCTTCTTTCTATCTTACTTCTTTCTTACTTCTTTCTTACTTCTTTCTTACTTATTTCATACTTCTTTCTTTCTTCTTTCTTACTTCTTTCATACTTCTTTCTTACTTCTTTCTTCTTTCTTTCTTACTTCTTCCTACTTCTTTCTTACTTCTTTCTAACTTCTTTTTTCTTCTTTCTTACTTCTTTCTTACTTCTTTCTTACTTCTTTTTTTCTTCTTTCTTACTTCTTTCATTCTTCTTTCTTACTTCTTTCTTACTTCTTTCTTACTTCTTTCTTACTTCTTTCTTACTTCTTTCTTACTTCTTTCTTACTTCTTTCTTACTTCTTTTTTTCTTCTTTCTTACTTCTTTCATTCTTCTTTCTTACTTCTTTCTTACTTCTTTCTTACTTCTTTCTTCTTTCTTAATTCTTTCTTACTTCTTTCTTCTTTCTTTCTTACTTCTTTTTTACTTCTTTCATTCTTCTTTCTTACTTCTTTCTTACTTCTTTCTTACTTCTTTCTTACTTCTTTCTTCTTTCTTTCTTACTTCTTTCTTACTTCTTTCTTACTTCTTTCTTACTTCTTTCTTACTTCTTTCTTACTTCTTTCTTACTTCTTTCTTACTTCTTTCTTACTTCTTTCTTACTACTTTCTTACTTCTTTCTTACTTCTTTCTTCTTTCTTCTTTCTTTCTTACTTCTTTCTTACTTCTTTCTTACTTCTTTCTTACTTCTTTCTTCTTTCTTACTTCTTTCTTACTTCTTTCTTACTTCTTTCTTCTTTCTTTCTTACTTCCTTCTTAATTCTTTCTTACTTCTTTCTTTCTTCTTTCTTACTTCTTTCTTACTTCTTTCTTACTTCATTCTAACTTCTTTTTTCTTCTTTCTTACTTCTTTCTTACTTCTTTCTTCTTTCTTTCTTACTTCTTTCTTACTTCTTTCTTCTTTCTAACTTCTTTCTTACTTCTTTCTTCATTCCTTCTTACTTCTTTCTTAGTTCTTTCTTACTTCTTTCTTACTTCTTTCTTGCTTCTTTCTTCTTTCTTTCTTACTTCTTTCTTACTTCTTTCATTCTTCTTTCTTACTTCTTTCTTACTTCTTTCTTACTTCTTTCTTACTTCTTTCTTCTTTCTTTCTTACTTCTTTCTTACTTCTTTCTTACTTCTTTCTTACTTCTTTCTTACTTCTTTCTTACTTCTTTCTTCTTTCTTTCTTACTTCTTTCTTACTTCTTTCTTACTTCTTTCTTACTTCTTTCTTACTTCTTTCTTTCTTCTTTCTTACTTCTTTCTTACTTCTTTCTTACTTCTTTCTTACTTCTTTCTTCTTTCTTTCTTACTTCTTTCTTACTTCTTTCTTACTTCTTTCTTACTTCTCTCTTCATTGCTTCTTACTTCTTTCTTACTTCTTTCTTACCTCTTTCTTACTTCTTTCTTTTTTCTTTCTTCTTTCTTTCTCACTTCTTTCTTCTTTCTTTCCTACTTCTTTCTTACTTCTTTCTTTCTTCTTTCTTACTTCTTTCTTTCTTCTTTCTTACTTCTTTCATACTTCTTTCTTCTTTCTTTCTTACTTCTTTCCTCTTTCTTTCTTACTTCTTTCTTACTTCTTTCTTACTTCTTTCTTACTTCTTTCTTACTTCTTTGTTACTTCTTTCTTAGTTCTTTCTTCTTTCTTACTTCTTTCTTACTTCTTTCTTACTTCTTTCTTACTTCTTTCTTCTTTCTAACTTCTTTCTTACTTCTTTCTTCATTCCTTCTTACTTCTTTCTTACTTCTTTCTTACTTCCTTCGTACTTCTTTCTTACTTCTTTCTTACTTCTTTCTTACTTCTTTCTTACTTCTTTCTTCTTTCTTACTTCTTTCTTTCTTATTTCTTACTTCTTTCTTACTTCTTTCTTACTTCTTTCTAACTTCTTTTTTAATCTTTCTTACTTCTTTCTTACTTCTTTCTTACTTCTTTCTACTTTCTTTCTTACTTCTTTCTTTCTTCTTTCTTCTTTCTATCTTACTTCTTTCTTACTTCTTTCTTACTTATTTCATACTTCTTTCTTTCTTCTTTCTTACTTCTTTCATACTTCTTTCTTACTTCTTTCTTCTTTCTTTCTTACTTCTTCCTACTTCTTTCTTACTTCTTTCTAACTTCTTTTTTCTTCTTTCTTACTTCTTTCTTACTTCTTTCTTACTTCTTTCTTACTTCTTTGTTACTTCTTTCTTAGTTCTTTCTTCTTTCTTACTTCTTTCTTACTTCTTTCTTACTTCTTTCTTACTTCTTTCTTACTTCTTTCTTCTTTCTAACTTCTTTCTTACTTCTTTCTTCATTCCTTCTTACTTCTTTCTTACTTCTTTCTTACTTCCTTCGTACTTCTTTCTTACTTCTTTCTTACTTCTTTCTTACTTCTTTCTTACTTCTTTCTTCTTTCTTACTTCTTTCTTTCTTATTTCTTACTTCTTTCTTACTTCTTTCTTACTTCTTTCTAACTTCTTTTTTAATCTTTCTTACTTCTTTCTTACTTCTTTCTTACTTCTTTCTTACTTCTTTCTTACTTCTTTCTTACTTCTTTCTTCTTTCTTCTTTCTTTCTTACTTCTTTCTTACTTCTTTCTTACTTCATTATAACTTCTTTTTTCTTCTTTCTTACTTCTTTCTTACTTCTTTCTTCTTTCTTTCTTACTACTTTCTTACTTCTTTCTTCTTTTTTTCTTACTTCTTTCTTCTTTCTTACTTCTTTCTTACTTCTTTCTTACTTCTTTCTTACTTCTTTTTTTCTTCTTTCTTACTTCTTTCATACTTCTTTCTTACTTCTTTCTTTCTTCTATCTTACTTCTTTCTTTCTTCTTTCTTACTTCTTTCTTACTTCTTTCTTCTTTCTTTCTTACTTCTTTCTTACTTCTTTCTTCCTTCTTTCTTACTTCTTTCTTACTTCTTTCTTCATTCCTTCTTACTTCTTTCTTACTTCTTTTTACTTCTTTCTTACCTCTTTCTTACTTTCTTTCTTCTTTCTTCTTTCTTTCTTACTTCTTTCTTCTTTCTTTCCTACTTCTTTCTTACTTCTTTCTTACTTCTTTCTTACTTCTTTCTTCTTTCTTTCTTACTTCTTTCTTCTTTCTTTCTTACTTCTTTCTTACTTCTTTCTTACTTCTTTCTTACTACTTTCTTTCTTACTTCTTTCTTACTTCTTTCTTACTTCTTTCTTACTTCTTTCTTACTTCTTTCTTCTTTCTTTCTTACTTCTTCCTTAATTCTTTCTTACTTCTTTCTTACTTCTTTCTTTCTTCTTTCTTACTTCTTTCTTACTTCTTTCTTACTTAATTCTAACTTCTTTTTTCTTCTTTCTTTCTTCTTTCTTACTTCTTTCTTCTTTCTTTCTTACTTCTTTGTTACTTCTTTCTTACTTCTTTCTTCTTTCCTTCTTACTTCTTTCTTACTTCTTTCCTACTTCTTTCTTACTTCTTTCTTACTTCTTTCTAAATTCTTTCTTACTTCTTTCTTACTTCTTTCTTACTTCTTTCTTACTTCTTTCTTTCTTCTTTCTTAATTCTTTCTTTCTTCTTTCTTACTTCGTTCTTACTTCTTTCTTCTTTCTTTCTTACTTCTTTCTTACTTCTTTCTTACTTCTTTCATTCTTCTTTCTTACTTCTTTCTTACTTCTTTCTTCTTTCTAACTTCTTTCTTACTTCTTTCTTCATTCCTTCTTACTTCTTTCTTAGTTCTTTCTTACTTCTTTCTTACTTCTTTCTTACTTCTTTCTTCTTTCTTTCTTACTTCTTTCTTACTTCTTTCATTCTTCTTTCTTACTTCTTTCTTACTTCTTTCTTACTTCTTTCTTACTTCTTTCTTACTTCTTTCTTACTTCTTTATTCTTTCTTTCTTACTTCTTTCTTACTTCTTTCTTACTCCTTTCTTACTTCTTTCTTACTTCTTTCTTACTTCTTTCTTACTTCTTTCTTCTTTCTTTCTTACTTCTTTCTTACTTCTTTCTTACTTCTTTCTTACTTCTTTCTTTCTTCTTTCTTACTTTTTTCTTACTTCTTTCTTACTTCTTTCTTACTTCTTTCTTCTTTCTTTCTTACTTCTTTCTTACTTCTTTCTTACTTCTTTCTTACTTCTTTCTTCATTCCTTCTTACTTCTTTCTTCCTTCTTTCTTACTTCTTTCTTACCTCTTTCTTACTTCTTTCTTTTTTCTTTCTTCTTTCTTTCTCACTTCTTTCTTCTTTCTTTCCTACTTCTTTCTTACTTCTTTCTTTCTTCTTTCTTACTTCTTTCTTTCTTCTTTCTTACTTCTTTCATACTTCTTTCTTCTTTCTTTCTTACTTCTTTCCTCTTTCTTTCTTACTTCTTTCTTACTTCTTTCTTACTTCTTTCTTACTTCTTTCTTACTTCTTTGTTACTTCTTTCTTAGTTCTTTCTTCTTTCTTACTTCTTTCTTACTTCTTTCTTACTTCTTTCTTACTTCTTTCTTACTTCTTTCTTCTTTCTAACTTCTTTCTTACTTCTTTCTTCATTCCTTCTTACTTCTTTCTTACTTCTTTCTTACTTCCTTCGTACTTCTTTCTTACTTCTTTCTTACTTCTTTCTTCTTTCTTACTTCTTTCTTTCTTATTTCTTACTTCTTTCTTACTTCTTTCTTACTTCTTTCTAACTTCTTTTTTAATCTTTCTTACTTCTTTCTTACTTCTTTCTTACTTCTTTCTACTTTCTTTCTTACTTCTTTCTTTCTTCTTTCTTCTTTCTATCTTACTTCTTTCTTACTTCTTTCATACTTCTTTCTTACTTCTTTCTTCTTTCTTTCTTACTTCTTCCTACTTCTTTCTTACTTCTTTCTAACTTCTTTTTTCTTCTTTCTTACTTCTTTCTTACTTCTTTCTTACTTCTTTTTTTCTTCTTTCTTACTTCTTTCATTCTTCTTTCTTACTTCTTTCTTACTTCTTTCTTACTTCTTTCTTACTTCTTTCTTACTTCTTTCTTACTTCTTTTTTTCTTCTTTCTTACTTCTTTCATTCTTCTTTCTTACTTCTTTCTTACTTCTTTCTTACTTCTTTCTTCTTTCTTACTTCTTTCTTACTTCTTTCTTCTTTCTTTCTTACTTCTTTCTTACTTCTTTCATTCTTCATTCTTACTTCTTTCTTACTTCTTTCTTACTTCTTTCTTACTTCTTTCTTCTTTCTTTCTTACATCTTTCTTACTTCTTTCTTACTTCTTTCTTACTTCTTTCTTACTTCTTTCTTACTTCTTTCTTACTTCTTTCTTCTTTCTTTCTTACTTCTTTCTTACTTCTTTCTTACTTCTTTCTTACTTCTTTCTTACTACTTTCTTACTTCTTTCTTACTTCTTTCTTCTTCTTTCTTTCTTACTTCTTTCTTACTTCTTTCTTACTTCTTTCTTAGTTCTTTCTTCTTTCTTACTTCTTTCTTACTTCTTTCTTACTTCTTTCTTCTTTCTTTCTTACTTCCTTCTTAATTCTTTCTTACTTCTTTCTTTCTTCTTTCTTACTTCTTTCTTACTTCATTCTAACTTCTTTTTTCTTCTTTCTTACTTCTTTCTTACTTCTTTCTTCTTTCTTTCTTACTTCTTTCTTACTTCTTTCTTCTTTCTAACTTCTTTCTTACTTCTTTCTTCATTCCTTCTTACTTCTTTCTTAGTTCTTTCTTACTTCTTTCTTACTTCTTTCTTACTTCTTTTTTCTTTCTTTCTTCTTTCTTTCTTACTTCTTTCTTACTTCTTTCTTCTTTCTTTCTTACTTCTTTCTTACTTCTTTCTTACTTCTTTCTTACTTCTTTCTTACTTCTTTTTTTCTTCTTTCTTACTTCTTTCATACTTCTTTCTTACTTCTTTCTTTCTTCTATCTTACTTCTTTCTTTCTTCTTTCTTACTTCTTTCTTACTTCTTTCTTCTTTCTTTCTTACTTCTTTCTTACTTCTTTCTTCCTTCTTTCTTACTTCTTTCTTACTTCTTTCTTCATTCCTTCTTACTTCTTTCTTACTTCTTTTTACTTCTTTCTTACCTCTTTCTTACTTTCTTTCTTCTTATTTCTTTCTTTCTTACTTCTTTCTTCTTTCTTTCCTACTTCTTTCTTACTTCTTTCTTTCTTCTTTCCTACTTCTTTCTTTCTTCTTTCTTACTTCTTTCATACTTCTTTCTTCTTTCTTTCTTACTTCTTTCTTCTTTCTTTCTTACTTCTTTCTTACTTCTTTCTTACTTCTTTCTTACTTCTTTCTTACTTCTTTCTTTCTTACTTCTTTCTTACTTCTTTCTTACTTCTTTCTTACTTCTTTCTTCTTTCTTTCTTACTTCTTTCTTAATTCTTTCTTACTTCTTTCTTACTTCTTTCTTACTTCTTTCTTACTTCTTTCTTACTTCTTTCTTCATTCCTTCTTACTTCTTTCTTACTTCTTTCTTACTTCTTTCTTACTTATTTCTTACTTGTTTCTTACTTCTTTCTTTCTTCTTTCTTCTTTCTTTCTTACTTCTTTCTTACTTCTTTCTTACTTCTTTCTTACTTCTTTTTTTCTTCTTTCTTACTTCTTTCATAATTCTTTCTTACTTCTTTCTTTCTTCTTTCTTACCTCTTTCTTACTTCTTTCTTTCTTCTTTCTTCTTTCTTTCTTACTTCTTTCTTCTTTCTTTCCTACTTCTTTCTTATTTCTTTCTTTCTTCTTTCTTACTTCTTTCTTTCTTCTTTCTTACTTCTTTCATACTTCTTCCTTCTTTCTTTCTTCTTTCTTTCTTACTTCTTTCTTACTTCTTTCTTACTTCTTTCTTACTTCTTTCTTACTTCTTTCTTTCTTACTTCTTTCTTACTTCTTTCTTACTTCTTTCTTACTTCTTTCTTTCTTCTTTCTTACTTCTTTCTTACTTCTTTCTTACTTCTTTCTTAATTCTTTCTTCCTTATTTCTTACTTCTTTCTTCTTTCTTACTTCTTTCTTACTTCTTTCTTACTTCATTCTAACTTCTTTTTTCTTCTTTCTTACTTCTTTCTTACTTCTTTCTTCTTTCTTTCTTACATCTTTCTTACTTCTAACTTTCTTCTATTTTAGTTCTTTCTTTCTTCTTCCTTAATTCTTTCTTTCTTCTTTCTTACTTCTTTCTTGCTTCTTTATTACTTCGTTCTTACTTCTTTCTTCTTTCTTTCTTACTTCTTTCTTACTTCTTTCTTACTTCTTTCTTTCTTCTTTCTTACTTCTTTCTTACTTCTTTCTTCTTTCTAACTTCTTTCTTACTTCTTTCTTCATTCCTTCTTACTTCTTTCTTAGTTCTTTCTTTCTTATTTCTTACTTCTTTCTTACTTCTTTCTTCTTTCTTTCTTACTTCTTTCTTACTTCTTTCATTCTTCTTTCTTACTTCTTTCTTACTTCTTTCTTACTTCTTTCTTACTTCTTTCTTACTTCTTTCTTACTTCTTTCTTACTTCTTTCTTACTTCTTTCTTACTTCTTTCTTACTTCTTTCTTACTTCTTTCTTCTTTCTTTCTTACTTCTTTCTTACTTCTTTCTTACTTCTTTCTTACTTCTTTCTTACTTCTTTCTTTCTTCTTTCTTACTTCTTTCTTACTTCTTTCTTCATTCCTTCTTACTTCTTTCTTACTTCTTTCTTACTTCTTTCTTACCTCTTTCTTACTTCTTTCTTTCTTCTTTCTTCTTTCTTTCTCACTTCTTTCTTCTTTCTTTCCTACTTCTTTCTTACTTCTTTCTTTCTTCTTTGTTACTTCTTTCTTTCTTCTTTCTTACTTCTTTCATACTTCTTTCTTCTTTTTTTCTTACTTCTTTCCTCTTTCTTTCTTACTTCTTTCTTACTTCTTTCTTACTTCTTTCTTACTTCTTTCTTACTTCTTTGTTACTTCTATCTTAGATCTTTCTTCTTTCTTACTTCTTTCTTACTTCTTTCTTACTTCTTTCTTACTTCTTTCTTACTTCTTTCTTTCTTACTTCTTTCTTACTTCTTTCTTACTTCTTTCTTACTTCTTTCTTACTTCTTTCTTCTTTCTTTCTTACTTCTTTCTTAATTCTTTTTTACTTCTTTCTTCTTTCTTTCTTCTTTCTTACTTCTTTCTTACTTCTTTCTTACTTCATTCTAACTTCTTTTTTCTTCTTTCTTACTTCTTTCTTACTTCTTTCTTTCTTCTTTCTTACTTCTTTCTTCTTTCTTTCTTACTTCTTTCTTACTTCTTTCTTACTTCTTTCTTCTTTCTTTCTTACTTCTTTCTTACTTCTTTCCTACTTCTTTCTTACTTCTTTCTTACTTCTTTCTAAATTCTTTCTTACTACTTTCTTACTTCTTTCTTAATTCTTTCTTACTTCTTTCTTACTTCTTTCTTTCTTCTTTCTTAATTCTTTCTTTCTTCTTTCTTACTTCTTTCTTACTTCATTCTTCTTTCTTTCTTCTTCCTTTCCTACTTCTTTCTTTCTTTCTTACTTCTTTCTTCATTCCTTCTTACTTCTTTCTTACTTCTTTCTTACTTCTTTCTTACTTATTTCTTACTTCTTTCTTACTTCTTTCTTTCTTCTTTCTTCTTTCTTTCTTACTTCTTTCTTACTTCTTTCTTACTTCTTTCTTACTTCTTTTTTTCTTCTTTCTTACTTCTTTCATAATTCTTTCTTACTTCTTTCTTTCTTCTTTCTTACCTCTTTCTTACTTCTTTCTTTCTTCTTTCTTCTTTCTTTCTTACTTCTTTCTTCTTTCTTTCCTACTTCTTTCTTATTTCTTTCTTTCTTCTTTCTTACTTCTTTCTTTCTTCTTTCTTACTTCTTTCATACTTCTTCCGTCTTTCTTTCTTACTTCTTTCTTCTTTCTTTCTTACTTCTTTCTTACTTCTTTCTTACTTCTTTCTTACTTCTTTCTTACTTCTTTCTTACTTCTTTCTTTCTTCTTTCTTACTTCTTTCTTACTTCTTTCTTAATTCTTTCTTCCTTATTTCTTACTTCTTTCTTCTTTCTTACTTCTTTCCTACTTCTTTCTTCATTCCTTCTTACTTCTTTCTTAGTTCTTTCTTTCTTATTTCTTACTTCTTTCTTACTTCTTTCTCCTTTCTTTCTTACATCTTTCTTACTTCTAACTTTCTTCTATTTTAGTTCTTTCTTTCTTCTTTCTTAATTCTTTCTTTCTTCTTTCTTACTTCTTTCTTGCTTCTTTCTTACTTCGTTCTTACTTCTTTCTTCTTTCATTCTTATTTCTTACTTCTTTCTTACTTCTTTCTTTCTTCTTTCTTACTTCTTTCTTACTTCTTTCTTCTTTCTAACTTCTTTCTTACTTCTTTCTTCATTCCTTCTTACTTCTTTCTTAGTTCTTTCTTTCTTATTTCTTACTTCTTTCTTACTTCTTTCTTCTTTCTTTCTTACTTCTTTCTTACTTCTTTCATTCTTCTTTCTTACTTCTTTCTTACTTCTTTCTTACTTCTTCTTACTTCTTTCTTACTTCTTTCTTACTTCTTTCTTCTTTCTTTCTTACTTCTTTCTTACTTCTTTCTTACTTCTTTCTTCTTTCTTTCTTACTTCTTTCTTACTTCTTTCTTACTTCTTTCTTCATTCCTTCTTACTTCTTTCTTACTTCTTTCTTACTTCTTTCTTACCTCTTTCTTACTTCTTTCTTTCTTCTTTCTTCTTTCTTTCTCACTTCTTTCTTCTTTCTTTCCTACTTCTTTCTTACTTCTTTCTTTCTTCTTTCTTACTTCTTTCTTTCTTCTTTCTTACTTCTTTCATACTTCTTTCTTCTTTCTTTCTTACTTCTTTCCTCTTTCTTTCTTACTTCTTTCTTACTTCTTTCTTACTTCTTTCTTACTTCTTTCTTACTTCTTTGTTACTTCTTTCTTAGTTCTTTCTTCTTTCTTACTTCTTTCTTACTTCTTTCTTACTTCTTTCTTACTTCTTTCTTACTTCTTTCTTACTTCTTTCTTACTTCTTTCTTACTTCTTTCTTACTTCTTTCTTACTTCTTTCTTACTTCTTTCTTTCTTACTTTCTTACTTCTTTCTTACTTCTTTCTTACTTCTTTCTTACTTCTTTCTTACTTCTTTCTTCTTTCTTTCTTACTTCTTTCTTAATTCTTTCTTACTTCTTTCTTACTTCTTTCTTTCTTCTTTCTTACTTCTTTCTTACTTTTTTTTATTATTTCATTCTAACTTCTTTTTTCTTCTTTCTTACTTCTTTCTTACTTCTTTCTTTCTTCTTTCTTACTTCTTTCTTCTTTCTTTCTTACTTCTTTCTTACTTCTTTCTTACTTCTTTCTTCTTTCTTTCTTACTTCTTTCTTACTTCTTTCCTACTTCTTTCTTTCTTCTTTCTTACTTCTTTCTTACTTCTTTCTTCATTACTTCTTACTTCTTTCTCACTTCTTTCTTACTTCTTTCTTACTTATTTCTTACTTCTTTCTTACTTCTTTCTTTCTTCTTTCTTCTTTCTTTCTTACTTCTTTCTTACTTCTTTCTTACTTCTTTCTTACTTCTTTTTTTCTTCTTTCTTACTTCTTTCATAATTCTTTCTTACTTCTTTCTTTCTTCTTTCTTACCTCTTTCTTACTTCTTTCTTTCTTCTTTCTTCTTTCTTTCTTACTTCTTTCTTCATTCTTTCCTACTTCTTTCTTATTTCTTTCTTTCTTCTTTCTTACTTCTTTCTTTCTTCTTTCTTACTTCTTTCTTACTTCTTTCTTTCTTACTTCTTTCTTATTTCTTTCTTACTTCTTTCTTACTTCTTTCTTTCTTCTTTCTTACTTCTTTCTTACTTCTTTCTTACTTCTTTCTTAATTTTTTCTTCCTTATTTCTTACTTCTTTCTTCTTTCTTAATTCTTTCTTACTTCTTTCTTACTTCATTCTAACTTCTTTTTTCTTCTTTCTTACTTCTTTCTTACTTCTTTCTTCTTTCTTTCTTACATCTTTCTTACTTCTAACTTTCTTCTATTTTAATTCTTTCTTTATTCTTTCTTAATTCTTTCTTTCTTCTTTCTTACTTCTTTCTTGCTTCTTTCTTACCTCGTTCTTACTTCTTTCTTCTTTCTTTCTTACTTCTTTCTTACTTCTTTCTTTCTTCTTTCTTCTTTCTTTCTTACTTCTTTCTTACTTCTTTCTTACTTCTTTCTTACTTCTTTTTTTCTTCTTTCTTACTTCTTGCATAATTCTTTCTTACTTCTTTCTTTCTTCTTTCTTACTTCTTTCTTACTTCTTTCTTACTTCTTTCTTACTTCTTTCTTCTTTCTTTCTTACTTCTTTCTTACTTCTTTCTTCTTTCTTACTTCTTTCTTACTTCTTTCTTCATTCCTTCTTACTTCTTTCTTACTTCTTTCTTACTTCTTTCTTACCTCTTCCTTACTTCTTTCTTTCATCTTTCTTCTTTCTTTCTTACTTCTTTCTTCTTTCTTTCCTACTTCTTTCTTATTTCTTTCTTTCTTCTTTCTTACTTCTTTCTTTCTTCTTTCTTACTTCTTTCATACTTCTTCCTTCTTTCTTTCTTACTTCTTTCTTCTTTCTTTCTTACTTCTTTCTTACTTCTTTCTTACTTCTTTCTTACTTCTGTCTTTCTTACTTCTTTCTTACTTCTTTCTTACTTCTTTCTTACTTCTTTCTTTCTTCTTTCTTACTTCTTTCTTACTTCTTTCTTACTTCTTTCTTAATTCTTTCTTCCTTATTTCTTACTTCTTTCTTCTTTCTTACTTATTTATTACTTCTTTCTTACTTCATTCTAACTTCTTTATTCTTGTTTCTTACTTCTTTCTTACTTCTTTCTTCTTTCTTTCTTACATCTTTCTTACTTCTAACTTTCTTCTATTTTAGTTCTTTCTTTCTTCTTTCTTAATTCTTTCTTTCTTCTTTCTTACTTCTTTCTTCATTCCTTCTTACTTCTTTCTTACTTTTTTCTTACTTCTTTCGTACTTCTTTCTTACTTCTTTCTTCTATCTTTCTTCTTTCTTACTTCTTTCTTTCTTATTTCTTACTTCTTCTTACTTATTTCTTACTTCTTTCTTACTTCTTTCTAACTTCTTTTTTCATCTTTCTTACTTCTTTCTTACTTCTTTCTTACTTCTTTCTTCTTTCTTTCTTACTTCTTTCTTTCTTATTTCTTCTTTCTTTCTTACTTCTTTCTTACTTCTTTCTTACTTCTTTCTTACTTCTTCCATACTTCTTTCTTTCTTCTTTCTTACTTCTTTCATACTTCTTTCTTACTTCTTTCTTCTTTATTTCTTACTTCTTTCTTACTTCTTTCCTACTTCTTTCTTACTTTTTTCTTTCTTCTTTCTTTGTTCTTTCTTTCTTCTTTCTTACTTCTTTCTTACTTCTTTCTTACTTCTTTCTTATTTCTTTCTTCTTTCTTTCTTACTTCTTTCTCACTTCTTTCTTACTTCTTTCTTACTTCTTTCTTACTTCTTTCTTCATTCCTTCTTACTTCTTTCTTACTTCTTTCTTACTTCTTTCTTACTTCTTTCTTACTTCTTTCTTACTTCTTTCTTACTTCTTTTTTTCTTCTTTCTTACTTCTTTCATTCTTCTTTTTTACTTCTTTCTTACTTCTTTCTTACTTCTTTCTTACTTCTTTCTTACTTCTTTCTTCTTTCTTTCTTACTTCTTTCTTACTTCTTTCTTACTTCTTTCTTACTTCTTTCATTCTTCTTTCTTACTTCTTTCTTACTTCTTTCTTACTTCTTTCTTCTTTCTTTCTTACTTCTTTCTTACTTCTTTCTTACTTCTTTCTTACTTCTTTCTTCATTCCTTCTTACTTCTTTCTTACTTCTTTCTTACTTCTTTCTTACCTCTTTCTTACTTCTTTCTTTCTTCTTTCTTCTTTCTTTCTCACTTCTTTCTTCTTTCTTTCCTACTTCTTTCTTATTTCTTTCTTTCTTCTTTCTTACTTCTTTCTTCTTTCTTACTTCTTTCATACTTCTTTCTTCTTTCTTTCTTACTTCTTTCCTCTTTCTTTCTTACTTCTTTCTTACTTCTTTCTTAGTTCTTTCTTACTTCTTTCTTACTTCTTTCTTAGTTCTTTCTTCTTTCTTACTTCTTTCTTACTTCTTTCTTACTTCTTTCTTACTTCTTTCTTACTTCTTTCTTCTTTCTTTCTTACTTCCTTCTTAATTCTTTCTTACTTCTTTCTTTCTTCTTTCTTACTTCTTTCTTACTTCTTTCTTAAGTCATTCTAACTTCTTTTTTCTTCTTTCTTACTTCTTTCTTACTTCTTTCTTCTTTCTTTCTTACTTCTTTCTTACTTCTTTCTTTCTTACTTCTTTCTTACTTCTTTCATACTTCTTTCTTACTTCTTTCTTACTTCTTTCTTACTTCTTTCTTACTTCTTTCTTCTTTCTTTCTTACTTCTTTCTTAATTCTTTCTTACTTCTTTCTTACTTCTTTCTTTCTTCTTTCTTACTTCTTTCTTACTTCTTTCTTATTTCATTCTAACTTATTTTTCTTCTTTCTTAGTTCTTTCTTACTTCTTTCTTTCTTCTTTCTTACTTCTTTCTTCTTTCTTTCTTACTTCTTTCTTACTTCTTTCTTACTTCTTTCTTCTTTCTTTCTTACTTCTTTCTTACTTCTTTCCTACTTCTTTCTTACTTCTTTCTTACTTCTTTCTAAATTCTTTCTTACTTCTTTCTTACTTCTTTCTTACTTCTTTCTTTCTTCTTTCTTAATTCTTTCTTTCTTCTTTCTTACTTCTTTCTTACTTCTTTCTTACTTCATTCTTCTTTCTTTCTTCTTCCTTTCTTACTTCTTTCTTACTTCTTTCTTACTTCTTTCTTACTTCTTTCTTACTTCTTTCTTCATTACTTCTTACTTCTTTCTTACTTCTTTCTTACTTCTTTCTTACTTATTTCTTACTTCTTTCTTACTTCTTTCTTTCTTCTTTCTTCTTTCTTTCTTACTTCTTTCTTACTTCTTTCTTAATTCTTTCTTACTTCTTTTTTTCTTCTTTCTTACTTCTTTCATAATTCTTTCTTACTTCTTTCTTTCTTCTTTCTTACCTCTTTCTTACTTCTTTCTTTCTTCTTTCTTCTTTCTTTCTTACTTCTTTCTTCTTTCTTTCCTACTTCTTTCTTATTTCTTTCTTTCTTCTTTCTTACTTCTTTCTTTCTTCTTTCTTACTTCTTTCTTACTTCTTTCTTTCTTACTTCTTTCTTACTTCTTTCTTACTTCTTTCTTACTTCTTTCTTTCTTCTTTCTTACTTCTTTCTTACTTCTTTCTTACTTCTTTCTTAATTCTTTCTTCCTTATTTCTTACTTCTTTCTTCTTTCTTACTTCTTTCTTACTTCTTTCTTACTTCATTCTAACTTCTTTTTTCTTCTTTCTTACTTCTTTCTTACTTCTTTCTTCTTTCTTTCTTACATCTTTCTTACTTCTAACTTTCTTCTATTTTAATTCTTTCTTTATTCTTTCTTAATTCTTTCTTTCTTATTTCTTACTTCTTTCTTGCTTCTTTCTTACCTCGTTCTTACTTCTTTCTTCTTTCTTTCTTACTTCTTTCTTACTTCTTTCTTTCTTCTTTCTTCTTTCTTTCTTACTTCTTTCTTACTTCTTTCTTACTTCTTTCTTACTTCTTTTTTCTTCTTTCTTACTTCTTGCATAATTCTTTCTTACTTCTTTCTTTCTTCTTTCTTACTTCTTTCTTACTTCTTTCTTACTTCTTTCTTACTTCTTTCTTCTTTCTTTCTTACTTCTTTCTTACTTCTTTCTTCTTTCTTACTTCTTTCTTACTTCTTTCTTCATTCCTTCTTACTTCTTTCTTACTTCTTTCTTACTTCTTTCTTACCTCTTCCTTACTTCTTTCTTTCAACTTTCTTCTTTCTTTCTTACTTCTTTCTTCTTTCTTTCCTACTTCTTTCTTATTTCTTTCTTTCTTCTTTCTTACTTCTTTCTTTCTTCTTTCTTACTTCTTTCATACTTCTTCCTTCTTTCTTTCTTACTTCTTTCCTCTTTCTTTCTTACTTCTTTCTTACTTCTTTCTTAGTTCTTTCTTACTTGTTTCTTACTTCTTTCTTAGTTCTTTCTTCTTTCTTACTTCTTTCTTAATTCTTTCTTACTTCTTTCTTACTTCTTTCTTAAGTCATTCTAACTTCTTTTTTCTTCTTTCTTACTTCTTTCTTACTTCTTTCTTACTTCTTTCTTACTTCTTTCTTACTTCTTTCTTACTTCTTTCTTACTTCTTTCTTACTTCTTTTTTTCTTCTTTCTTACTTCTTTCATTCTTCTTTTTTACTTCTTTCTTACTTCTTTCTTACTTCTTTCTTACTTCTTTCTTACTTCTTTCTTCTTTCTTTCTTACTTCTTTCTTACTTCTTTCTTACTTCTTTCTTACTTCTTTCATTCTTCTTTCTTACTTCTTTCTTACTTCTTTCTTACTTCTTTCTTCTTTCTTTCTTCTTTCTTACTTCTTTCTTACTTCTTTCTTACTTCTTTCTTCATTCCTTCTTACTTCTTTCTTACTTCTTTCTTACTTCTTTCTTACCTCTTTCTTACTTCTTTCTTTCTTCTTTCTTCTTTCTTTCTCACTTCTTTCTTCTTTCTTTCCTACTTCTTTCTTATTTCTTTCTTTCTTCTTTCTTACTTCTTTCTTCTTTCTTACTTCTTTCATACTTCTTTCTTCTTTCTTTCTTACTTCTTTCCTCTTTCTTTCTTACTTCTTTCTTACTTCTTTCTTACTTCTTTCTTACTTCTTTCTTCTTTCTTTCTTCTTTCTTTCTTACTTCCTTCTTAATTCTTTCTTACTTCTTTCTTTCTTCTTTCTTACTTCTTTCTTACTTCTTTCTTAAGTCATTCTAACTTCTTTTTTCTTCTTTCTTACTTCATTCTTACTTCTTTCTTCTTTCTTTCTTACTTCTTTCTTCTTTCTTTCTTACTACTTTCTTACTTCTTTCTTACTTCTTTCTTACTTCTTTCTTTCTTACTTCTTTCTTTTTTCTTTCTTACTTCTTTCTTAATTCTTTCTTACCTCTTTCTTACTTCTTTCTTTCTTCTTTCTTACTTCTTTCTTACTTCTTTCTTACTTCATTCTAACTTCTTTTTTCTTCTTTCTTACTTCTTTCTTACTTCTTTCTTTCTTCTTTCTTACTTCTTTCTTCTTTCTTTCTTACTTCTTTCTTACTTCTTTCTTACTTCTTTCTTCCTTCTTTCTAACTTCTTTCTTTCTTCTTTCTTACTTCTTTCTTACCTCTTTCTTACTTCTTTCTTACTTCTTTCTTTCTTCTTTCTTAATTCTTTCTTTCTTCTTTCTTACTTCTTTCTTACTTCTTTCTTACTTCATTCTTCTTTCTTTCTTCTTCCTTTCTTACTTCTTTCTTACTTCTTTCTTACTTCTTTCATCTTTCTTTCTTCATTCCTTCTTACTTCTTTCTTACTTCTTTCTTACTTCTTTTTACTTATTTCTTACTTCTTTCTTACTTCTTTCTTCTTTCTTACTTCTTTCATACTTCTTTCTTCTTTCTTTCTTACTTCTTTCCTCTTTCTTTCTTACTTCTTTCTTACTTCTTTCTTAGTTCTTTCTTACTTCTTTCTTACTTCTTTCTTAGTTCTTTCTTCTTTCTTACTTCTTTCTTACTTCTTTCTTACTTCTTTCTTACTTCTTTCTTACTTCTTTCTTCTTTCTTTCTTACTTCCTTCTTAATTCTTTCTTACTTCTTTCTTTCTTCTTTCTTACTTCTTTCTTACTTCTTTCTTACTTCATTCTAACTTCTTTTTTCTTCTTTCTTACTTCTTTCTTACTTCTTTCTTACTTCTTTCTTACTTCTTTCTTACTTCTTTCTTACTTCTTTCTTACTTCTTTCTTACTTCTTTCTTACTTCTTTCTTTTTTCTTTCTTACTTCTTTCTTAATTCTTTCTTACCTCTTTCTTACTTCATCTTTCTTATTTCTTACTTCTTTCTTACTTCATTCTAACTTCTTTTTTCTTCTTTCTTACTTCTTTCTTACTTCTTTCTTTCTTCTTTCTTACTTCTTTCTTCTTTCTTTCTTACTTCTTTCTTCTTTCTTTCTTACTTCTTTGTTACTTCTTTCTTACTTCTTTCTTCTTTCCTTCTTACTTCTTTCTTACTTCTTTCCTACTTCTTTCTTACTTCTTTCTTACTTCTTTCTAAATTCTTTCTTACTTCTTTCTTACTTCTTTCTTACTTCTTTCTTACTTCTTTCTTTCTTCTTTCTTAATTCTTTCTTTCTTCTTTCTTACTTCGTTCTTACTTCTTTCTTCTTTCTTTCTTACTTCTTTCTTACTTCTTTCTTACTTCTTTCATTCTTCTTTCTTACTTCTTTCTTACTTCTTTCTTCTTTCTAACTTCTTTCTTACTTCTTTCTTCATTCCTTCTTACTTCTTTCTTAGTTCTTTCTTACTTCTTTCTTACTTCTTTCTTACTTCTTTCTTCTTTCTTTCTTACTTCTTTCTTACTTCTTTCATTCTTCTTTCTTACTTCTTTCTTACTTCTTTCTTACTTCTTTCTTACTTCTTTCTTACTTCTTTCTTACTTCTTTATTCTTTCTTTCTTACTTCTTTCTTACTTCTTTCTTACTCCTTTCTTACTTCTTTCTTACTTCTTTCTTACTTCTTTCTTACTTCTTTCTTCTTTCTTTCTTACTTCTTTCTTACTTCTTTCTTACTTCTTTCTTACTTCTTTCTTACTTCTTTATTCTTTCTTTCTTACTTCTTTCTTACTTCTTTCTTACTTCTTTCTTCTTTCTTTCTTACTTCTTTCTTACTTCTTTCTTACTTCTTTCTTACTTCTTTCTTCATTCCTTCTTACTTCTTTCTTACTTCTTTCTTACTTCTTTCTTACCTCTTTCTTACTTCTTTCTTTCTTCTTTCTTCTTTCTTTCTCACTTCTTTCTTCTTTCTTTCCTACTTCTTTCTTACTTCTTTCTTTCTTCTTTCTTACTTCTTTCTTTCTTCTTTCTTACTTCTTTCATACTTCTTTCTTCTTTCTTTCTTACTTCTTTCCTCTTTCTTTCTTACTTCTTTCTTACTTCTTTCTTACTTCTTTCTTACTTCTTTCTTACTTCTTTGTTACTTCTTTCTTAGTTCTTTCTTCTTTCTTACTTCTTTCTTACTTCTTTCTTCATTCCTTCTTACTTCTTTCTTACTTCTTTCTTACTTCCTTCGTACTTCTTTCTTACTTCTTTCTTACTTCTTTCTTACTTCTTTCTTACTTCTTTCTTCTTTCTTACTTCTTTCTTTCTTATTTCTTACTTCTTTCTTACTTCTTTCTTACTTCTTTCTAACTTCTTTTTTAATCTTTCTTACTTCTTTCTTACTTCTTTCTTACTTCTTTCTACTTTCTTTCTTACTTCTTTCTTTCTTCTTTCTTCTTTTTATCTTACTTCTTTCTTACTTCTTTCATACTTCTTTCTTACTTCTTTCTTCTTTCTTTCTTACTTCTTCCTACTTCTTTCTTACTTCTTTCTAACTTCTTTTTTCTTCTTTCTTACTTATTTCTTACTTCTTTCTTACTTCTTTTTTTCTTCTTTCTTACTTCTTTCATTCTTCTTTCTTACTTCTTTCTTACTTCTTTCTTACTTCTTTCTTACTTCTTTCTTACTTCTTTCTTACTTCTTTTTTTCTTCTTTCTTACTTCTTTCATTCTTCTTTCTTACTTCTTTCTTACTTCTTTCTTACTTCTTTCTTCTTTCTTACTTCTTTCTTACTTCTATCTTCTTTCTTTCTTACTTCTTTCTTACTTCTTTCATTCTTCATTCTTACTTCTTTCTTACTTCTTTCTTACTTCTTTCTTACTTCTTTCTTCTTTCTTTCTTACTTCTTTCTTACTTCTTTCTTACTTCTTTCTTACTTCTTTCTTACTTCTTTCTTACTTCTTTCTTACTTCTTTCTTCTTTCTTTCTTACTTCTTTCTTACTTCTTTCTTACTTCTTTCTTACTTCTTTCTTACTACTTTCTTACTTCTTTCTTACTTCTTTCTTCTTCTTTCTTTCTTACTTCTTTCTTACTTCTTTCTTACTTCTTTCTTCTTTCTTTCTTACTTCCTTCTTAATTCTTTCTTACTTCTTTCTTTCTTCTTTCTTACTTCTTTCTTACTTCTTTCTTACTTCATTCTAACTTCTTTTTTCTTTTTTCTTACTTCTTTCTTACTTCTTTCTTCTTTCTTTCTTACTTCTTTCTTACTTCTTTCTTCTTTCTAACTTCTTTCTTACTTCTTTCTTCATTCCTTCTTACTTCTTTCTTAGTTCTTTCTTACTTCTTTCTTACTTCTTTCTTACTTCTTTCTTCTTTCTTTCTTCTTTCTTTCTTACTTCTTTCTTACTTCTTTCTTCTTTCTTTCTTACTTCTTTCTTACTTCTTTCTTACTTCTTTCTTACTTCTTTTTTTCTTCTTTCTTACTTCTTTCATACTTCTTTCTTACTTCTTTCTTTCTTCTATCTTACTTCTTTCTTTCTTCTTTCTTACTTCTTTCTTACTTCTTTCTTCTTTCTTTCTTACTTCTTTCTTACTTCTTTCTTCCTTCTTTCTTACTTCTTTCTTACTTCTTTCTTCATTCCTTCTTACTTCTTTCTTACTTCTTTTTACTTCTTTCTTACCTCTTTCTTACTTTCTTTCTTCTTATTTCTTTCTTTCTTACTTCTTTCTTCTTTCTTTCCTACTTCTTTCTTACTTCTTTCTTTCTTCTTTCCTACTTCTTTCTTTCTTCTTTCTTACTTCTTTCATACTTCTTTCTTCTTTCTTTCTTACTTCTTTCTTCTTTCTTTCTTACTTCTTTCTTACTTCTTTCTTACTTCTTTCTTACTTCTTTCTTACTTCTTTCTTTCTTACTTCTTTCTTACTTCTTTCTTACTTCTTTCTTACTTCTTTCTTCTTTCTTTCTTCATTCCTTCTTACTTCTTTCTTACTTCTTTCTTACTTCTTTCTTACTTATTTCTTACTTCTTTCTTACTTCTTTCTTTCTTCTTTCTTCTTTCTTTCTTACTTCTTTCTTACTTCTTTCTTACTTCTTTCTTACTTCTTTCTTTCTTCTTTCTTACTTCTTTCATAATTCTTTCTTACTTCTTTCTTTCTTCTTTCTTACCTCTTTCTTACTTCTTTCTTTCTTCTTTCTTCTTTCTTTCTTACTTCTTTCTTCTTTCTTTCCTACTTCTTTCTTATTTCTTTCTTTCTTCTTTCTTACTTCTTTCTTTCTTCTTTCTTACTTCTTTCATACTTCTTCCTTCTTTCTTTCTTCTTTCTTTCTTACTTCTTTCTTACTTCTTTCTTACTTCTTTCTTACTTCTTTCTTACTTCTTTCTTTCTTACTTCTTTCTTACTTCTTTCTTACTTCTTTCTTACTTCTTTCTTTCTTCTTTCTTACTTCTTCCTTACTTCTTTCTTACTTCTTTCTTAATTCTTTCTTCCTTATTTCTTACTTCTTTCTTCTTTCTTACTTCTTTCTTACTTCTTTCTTACTTCATTCTAACTTCTTTTTTCTTCTTTCTTACTTCTTTCTTACTTCTTTCTTCTTTCTTTCTTACATCTTTCTTACTTCTAACTTTCTTCTATTTTAGTTCTTTCTTTCTTCTTCCTTAATTCTTTCTTTCTTCTTTCTTACTTCTTTCTTGCTTCTTTATTACTTCGTTCTTACTTCTTTCTTCTTTCTTTCTTACTTCTTTCTTACTTCTTTCTTACTTCTTTCTTTCTTCTTTCTTACTTCTTTCTTACTTCTTTCTTCTTTCTAAATTCTTTCTTACTTCTTTCTTCATTCCTTCTTACTTCTTTCTTAGTTCTTTCTTTCTTATTTCTTACTTCTTTCTTACTTCTTTCTTCTTTCTTTCTTACTTCTTTCTTACTTCTTTCATTCTTCTTTCTTACTTCTTTCTTACTTCTTTCTTACTTCTTTCTTACTTCTTTCTTACTTCTTTCTTACTTCTTTCTTACTTCTTTCTTACTTCTTTCTTACTTCTTTCTTACTTCTTTCTTACTTCTTTCTTCTTTCTTTCTTACTTCTTTCTTACTTCTTTCTTACTTCTTTCTTACTTCTTTCTTACTTCTTTCTTTCTTCTTTCTTACTTCTTTCTTACTTCTTTCTTACTTCTTTCTTCATTCCTTCTTACTTCTTTCTTACTTCTTTCTTACTTCTTTCTTACCTCTTTCTTACTTCTTTCTTTCTTCTTTCTTCTTTCTTTCTCACTTCTTTCTTCTTTCTTTCCTACTTCTTTCTTACTTCTTTCTTTCTTCTTTCTTACTTCTTTCTTTCTTCTTTCTTACTTCTTTCATACTTCTTTCTTCTTTTTTTCTTACTTCTTTCCTCTTTCTTTCTTACTTCTTTCTTACTTCTTTCTTACTTCTTTCTTACTTCTTTCTTACTTCTTTCTTACTTCTTTCTTTCTTACTTCTTTCTTACTTCTTTCTTACTTCTTTCTTACTTCTTTCTTACTTCTTTCTTACTTCTTTCTTCTTTCTTTCTTACTTCTTTCTTAATTCTTTTTTACTTCTTTCTTCTTTCTTTCTTCTTTCTTACTTCTTTCTTACTTCTTTCTTACTTCATTCTAACTTCTTTTTTCTTCTTTCTTACTTCTTTCTTACTTCTTTCTTTCTTCTTTCTTACTTCTTTCTTCTTTCTTTCTTACTTCTTTCTTACTTCTTTCTTACTTCTTTCTTCTTTCTTTCTTACTTCTTTCTTACTTCTTTCCTACTTCTTTCTTACTTCTTTCTTACTTCTTTCTAAATTCTTTCTTACTTCTTTCTTACTTCTTTCTTAATTCTTTCTTACTTCTTTCTTACTTCTTTCTTTCTTCTTTCTTAATTCTTTCTTTCTTCTTTCTTACTTCTTTCTTACTTCATTCTTCTTTCTTTCTTCTTCCTTTCCTACTTCTTTCTTTCTTTCTTACTTCTTTCTTCATTCCTTCTTACTTCTTTCTTACTTCTTTCTTACTTCTTTCTTACTTATTTCTTACTTCTTTCTTTCTTCTTTCTTACTTCTTTCTTCTTTCTTTCTTACTTCTTTCTTACTTCTTTCATACTTCTTTCTTCTTTCTTTCTTACTTCTTTCTTACTTCTTTCTTACTTCTTTCTTACTTCTTTCTTACTTCTTTCTTTCTTACTTCTTTCTTACTTCTTTCTTACTTCTTTCTTACTTCTTTCTTCTTTCTTTCTTCATTCCTTCTTACTTCTTTCTTACTTCTTTCTTACTTCTTTCTTACTTATTTCTTACTTGTTTCTTACTTCTTTCTTTCTTCTTTCTTCTTTCTTTCTTACTTCTTTCTTACTTCTTTCTTACTTCTTTCTTACTTCTTTCTTTCTTCTTTCTTACTTCTTTCATAATTCTTTCTTACTTCTTTCTTTCTTCTTTCTTACCTCTTTCTTACTTCTTTCTTTCTTCTTTCTTTCTTACTTCTTTCTTCTTTCTTTCCTACTTCTTTCTTATTTCTTTCTTTCTTCTTTCTTACTTCTTTCTTTCTTCTTTCTTACTTCTTTCATACTTCTTCCTTCTTTCTTTCTTCTTTCTTTCTTACTTCTTTCTTACTTCTTTCTTACTTCTTTCTTACTTCTTTCTTACTTCTTTCTTTCTTACTTCTTTCTTACTTCTTTCTTACTTCTTTCTTACTTCTTTCTTTCTTCTTTCTTACTTCTTTCTTACTTCTTTCTTACTTCTTTCTTAATTCTTTCTTCCTTATTTCTTACTTCTTTCTTCTTTCTTACTTCTTTCTTACTTCTTTCTTACTTCATTCTAACTTCTTTTTTCTTCTTTCTTACTTCTTTCTTACTTCTTTCTTCTTTCTTTCTTACATCTTTCTTACTTCTAACTTTCTTCTATTTTAGTTCTTTCTTTCTTCTTCCTTAATTCTTTCTTTCTTCTTTCTTACTTCTTTCTTGCTTCTTTATTACTTCGTTCTTACTTCTTTCTTCTTTCTTTCTTACTTCTTTCTTACTTCTTTCTTACTTCTTTCTTTCTTCTTTCTTACTTCTTTCTTACTTCTTTCTTCTTTCTAACTTCTTTCTTACTTCTTTCTTCATTCCTTCTTACTTCTTTCTTAGTTCTTTCTTTCTTATTTCTTACTTCTTTCTTACTTCTTTCTTCTTTCTTTCTTACTTCTTTCTTACTTCTTTCATTCTTCTTTCTTACTTCTTTCTTACTTCTTTCTTACTTCTTTCTTACTTCTTTCTTACTTCTTTCTTACTTCTTTCTTACTTCTTTCTTACTTCTTTCTTACTTCTTTCTTACTTCTTTCTTCTTTCTTTCTTACTTCTTTCTTACTTCTTTCTTACTTCTTTCTTACTTCTTTCTTACTTCTTTCTTTCTTCTTTCTTACTTCTTTCTTACTTCTTTCTTACTTCTTTCTTCATTCCTTCTTACTTCTTTCTTACTTCTTTCTTACTTCTTTCTTACCTCTTTCTTACTTCTTTCTTTCTTCTTTCTTCTTTCTTTCTCACTTCTTTCTTCTTTCTTTCCTACTTCTTTCTTACTTCTTTCTTTCTTCTTTCTTACTTCTTTCTTTCTTCTTTCTTACTTCTTTCATACTTCTTTCTTCTTTTTCTCTTACTTCTTTCCTCTTTCTTTCTTACTTCTTTCTTACTTCTTTCTTACTTCTTTCTTACTTCTTTCTTACTTCTTTGTTACTTCTATCTTAGATCTTTCTTCTTTCTTACTTCTTTCTTACTTCTTTCTTACTTCTTTCTTACTTCTTTCTTACTTCTTTCTTTCTTACTTCTTTCTTACTTCTTTCTTACTTCTTTCTTACTTCTTTCTTACTTCTTTCTTCTTTCTTTCTTACTTCTTTCTTAATTCTTTTTTACTTCTTTCTTCTTTCTTTCTTCTTTCTTACTTCTTTCTTACTTCTTTCTTACTTCATTCTAACTTCTTTTTTCTTCTTTCTTACTTCTTTCTTACTTCTTTCTTTCTTCTTTCTTACTTCTTTCTTCTTTCTTTCTTACTTCTTTCTTACTTCTTTCTTACTTCTTTCTTCTTTCTTTCTTACTTCTTTCTTACTTCTTTCCTACTTCTTTCTTACTTCTTTCTTACTTCTTTCTAAATTCTTTCTTACTTCTTTCTTACTTCTTTCTTAATTCTTTCTTACTTCTTTCTTACTTCTTTCTTTCTTCTTTCTTAATTCTTTCTTTCTTCTTTCTTACTTCTTTCTTACTTCATTCTTCTTTCTTTCTTCTTCCTTTCCTACTTCTTTCTTTCTTTCTTACTTCTTTCTTCATTCCTTCTTACTTCTTTCTTACTTCTTTCTTACTTCTTTCTTACTTATTTCTTACTTCTTTCTTACTTCTTTCTTTCTTCTTTCTTCTTTCTTTCTTACTTCTTTCTTACTTCTTTCTTACTTCTTTCTTACTTCTTTTTTTCTTCTTTCTTACTTCTTTCATAATTCTTTCTTACTTCTTTCTTTCTTCTTTCTTACCTCTTTCTTACTTCTTTCTTTCTTCTTTCTTCTTTCTTTCTTACTTCTTTCTTCTTTCTTTCCTACTTCTTTCTTATTTCTTTCTTTCTTCTTTCTTACTTCTTTCTTTCTTCTTTCTTACTTCTTTCATACTTCTTCCGTCTTTCTTTCTTACTTCTTTCTTCTTTCTTTCTTACTTCTTTCTTACTTCTTTCTTACTTCTTTCTTACTTCTTTCTTACTTCTTTCTTTCTTCTTTCTTACTTCTTTCTTACTTCTTTCTTAATTCTTTCTTCCTTATTTCTTAATTCTTTCTTCTTTCTTACTTCTTTCCTACTTCTTTCTTCATTCCTTCTTACTTCTTTCTTAGTTCTTTCTTTCTTATTTCTTACTTCTTTCTTACTTCTTTCTCCTTTCTTTCTTACATCTTTCTTACTTCTAACTTTCTTCTATTTTAGTTCTTTCTTTCTTCTTTCTTAATTCTTTCTTTCTTCTTTCTTACTTCTTTCTTGCTTCTTTCTTACTTCGTTCTTACTTCTTTCTTCTTTCTTTCTTATTTCTTACTTCTTTCTTACTTCTTTCTTTCTTCTTTCTTACTTCTTTCTTACTTCTTTCTTCTTTCTAACTTCTTTCTTACTTCTTTCTTCATTCCTTCTTACTTCTTTCTTAGTTCTTTCTTTCTTATTTCTTACTTCTTTCTTACTTCTTTCTTCTTTCTTTCTTACTTCTTTCTTACTTCTTTCATTCTTCTTTCTTACTTCTTTCTTACTTCTTTCTTACTTCTTCTTACTTCTTTCTTACTTCTTTCTTACTTCTTTCTTCTTTCTTTCTTACTTCTTTCTTACTTCTTTCTTACTTCTTTCTTCTTTCTTTCTTACTTCTTTCTTACTTCTTTCTTACTTCTTTCTTCATTCCTTCTTACTTCTTTCTTACTTCTTTCTTACTTCTTTCTTACCTCTTTCTTACTTCTTTCTTTCTTCTTTCTTCTTTCTTTCTCACTTCTTTCTTCTTTCTTTCCTACTTCTTTCTTACTTCTTTCTTTCTTCTTTCTTACTTCTTTCTTTCTTCTTTCTTACTTCTTTCATACTTCTTTCTTCTTTCTTTCTTACTTCTTTCCTCTTTCTTTCTTACTTCTTTCTTACTTCTTTCTTACTTCTTTCTTACTTCTTTGTTACTTCTTTCTTAGTTCTTTCTTCTTTCTTACTTCTTTCTTACTTCTTTCTTACTTCTTTCTTACTTCTTTCTTACTTCTTTCTTACTTCTTTCTTACTTCTTTCTTACTTCTTTCTTACTTCTTTCTTACTTCTTTCTTACTTCTTTCTTTCTTACTTTCTTACTTCTTTCTTACTTCTTTCTTACTTCTTTCTTACTTCTTTCTTACTTCTTTCTTCTTTCTTTCTTTCTTCTTTCTTACTTCTTTCTTACTTCTTTCTTTCTTCTTTCTTACTTCTTTCTTCTTTCTTTCTTACTTCTTTCTTACTTCTTTCTTACTTCTTTCTTCTTTCTTTCTTACTTCTTTCTTACTTATTTCCTACTTCTTTCTTACTTCTTTCTTACTTCTTTCTAAATTCTTTCTTACTTCTTTCTTACTTCTTTCTTACTTCTTTCTTTCTTCTTTCTTAATTCTTTCTTTCTTCTTTCTTACTTCTTTCTTACTTCTTTCTTACTTCATTCTTCTTTCTTTCTTCTTCCTTTCTTACTTCTTTCTTACTTCTTTCTTACTTCTTTCTTACTTCTTTCTTACTTCTTTCTTCATTACTTCTTACTTCTTTCTCACTTCTTTCTTACTTCTTTCTTACTTATTTCTTACTTCTTTCTTACTTCTTTCTTTCTTCTTTCTTCTTTCTTTCTTACTTCTTTCTTACTTCTTTCTTACTTCTTTCTTACTTCTTTTTTTCTTCTTTCTTACTTCTTTCATAATTCTTTCTTACTTCTTTCTTTCTTCTTTCTTACCTCTTTCTTACTTCTTTCTTTCTTCTTTCTTCTTTCTTTCTTACTTCTTTCTTCTTTCTTTCCTACTTCTTTCTTATTTCTTTCTTTCTTCTTTCTTACTTCTTTCTTTCTTCTTTCTTACTTCTTTCTTACTTCTTTCTTTCTTACTTCTTTCTTACTTCTTTCTTACTTCTTTCTTACTTCTTTCTTTCTTCTTTCTTACTTCTTTCTTACTTCTTTCTTACTTCTTTCTTAATTCTTTCTTCCTTATTTCTTACTTCTTTCTTCTTTCTTAATTCTTTCTTACTTCTTTCTTACTTCATTCTAACTTCTTTTTTCTTCTTTCTTACTTCTTTCTTACTTCTTTCTTCTTTCTTTCTTACATCTTTCTTACTTCTAACTTTCTTCTATTTTAATTCTTTCTTTATTCTTTCTTAATTCTTTCTTTCTTCTTTCTTACTTCTTTCTTGCTTCTTTCTTACCTCGTTCTTACTTCTTTCTTCTTTCTTTCTTACTTCTTTCTTACTTCTTTCTTTCTTCTTTCTTCTTTCTTTCTTACTTCTTTCTTACTTCTTTCTTACTTCTTTCTTACTTCTTTTTTTCTTCTTTCTTACTTCTTCCATAATTCTTTCTTACTTCTTTCTTTCTTCTTTCTTACTTCTTTCTTACTTCTTTCTTACTTCTTTCTTACTTCTTTCTTCTTTCTTTCTTACTTCTTTCTTACTTCTTTCTTCTTTCTTACTTCTTTCTTACTTCTTTCTTCATTCCTTCTTACTTCTTTCTTACTTCTTTCTTACTTCTTTCTTACCTCTTCCTTACTTCTTTCTTTCATCTTTCTTCTTTCTTTCTTACTTCTTTCTTCTTTCTTTCCTACTTCTTTCTTATTTCTTTCTTTCTTCTTTCTTACTTCTTTCTTTCTTCTTTCTTACTTCTTTCATACTTCTTCCTTCTTTCTTTCTTACTTCTTTCTTCTTTCTTTCTTACTTCTTTCTTACTTCTTTCTTACTTCTTTCTTACTTCTGTCTTTCTTACTTCTTTCTTACTTCTTTCTTACTTCTTTCTTACTTCTTTCTTTCTTCTTTCTTACTTCTTTCTTACTTCTTTCTTACTTCTTTCTTAATTCTTTCTTCCTTATTTCTTACTTCTTTCTTCTTTCTTACTTATTTATTACTTCTTTCTTACTTCATTCTAACTTCTTTATTCTTCTTTCTTACTTCTTTCTTACTTCTTTCTTCTTTCTTTCTTACATCTTTCTTACTTCTAACTTTCTTCTATTTTAGTTCTTTCTTTCTTCTTTCTTAATTCTTTCTTTCTTCTTTCTTACTTCTTTCTTCATTCCTTCTTACTTCTTTCTTACTTTTTTCTTACTTCTTTCGTACTTCTTTCTTACTTCTTTCTTCTATCTTTCTTCTTTCTTACTTCTTTCTTTCTTATTTCTTACTTCTTCTTACTTATTTCTTACTTCTTTCTTACTTCTTTCTAACTTCTTTTTTCATCTTTCTTACTTCTTTCTTACTTCTTTCTTACTTCTTTCTTCTTTCTTTCTTACTTCTTTCTTTCTTCTTTCTTCTTTCTTTCTTACTTCTTTCTTACTTCTTTCTTACTTCTTTCTTACTTCTTCCATACTTCTTTCTTTCTTCTTTCTTACTTCTTTCATACTTCTTTCTTACTTCTTTCTTCTTTATTTCTTACTTCTTTCTTACTTCTTTCCTACTTCTTTCTTACTTTTTTCTTTCTTCTTTCTTTGTTCTTTCTTTCTTCTTTCTTACTTCTTTCTTACTTCTTTCTTACTTCTTTCTTATTTCTTTCTTCTTTCTTTCTTACTTCTTTCTCACTTCTTTCTTACTTCTTTCTTACTTCTTTCTTACTTCTTTCTTCATTCCTTCTTACTTCTTTCTTACTTCTTTCTTACTTCTTTCTTACTTCTTTCTTACTTCTTTCTTACTTCTTTCTTACTTCTTTCTTACTTCTTTTTTTCTTCTTTCTTACTTCTTTCATTCTTCTTTTTTACTTCTTTCTTACTTCTTTCTTACTTCTTTCTTACTTCTTTCTTACTTCTTTCTTCTTTCTTTCTTACTTCTTTCTTACTTCTTTCTTACTTCTTTCTTACTTCTTTCATTCTTCTTTCTTACTTCTTTCTTACTTCTTTCTTCTTTCTTTCTTACTTCTTTCTTACTTCTTTCTTACTTCTTTCTTACTTCTTTCTTCATTCCTTCTTACTTCTTTCTTACTTCTTTCTTACTTCTTTCTTACCTCTTTCTTACTTCTTTCTTTCTTCTTTCTTCTTTCTTTCTCACTTCTTTCTTCTTTCTTTCCTACTTCTTTCTTATTTCTTTCTTTCTTCTTTCTTACTTCTTTCTTCTTTCTTACTTCTTTCATACTTCTTTCTTCTTTCTTTCTTACTTCTTTCCTCTTTCTTTCTTACTTCTTTCTTACTTCTTTCTTAGTTCTTTCTTACTTCTTTCTTACTTCTTTCTTAGTTCTTTCTTCTTTCTTACTTCTTTCTTACTTCTTTCTTACTTCTTTCTTACTTCTTTCTTACTTCTTTCTTCTTTCTTTCTTACTTCCTTCTTAATTCTTTCTTACTTCTTTCTTTCTTCTTTCTTACTTCTTTCTTACTTCTTTCTTAAGTCATTCTAACTTCTTTTTTCTTCTTTCTTACTTCTTTCTTACTTCTTTCTTCTTTCTTTCTTACTTCTTTCTTCTTTCTTTCTTACTACTTTCTTACTTCTTTCTTACTTCTTTCTTACTTCTTTCTTTCTTACTTCTTTCTTACTTCTTTCATACTTCTTTCTTACTTCTTTCTTACTTCTTTCTTACTTCTTTCTTACTTCTTTCTTCTTTCTTTCTTACTTCTTTCTTAATTCTTTCTTACTTCTTTCTTACTTCTTTCTTTCTTCTTTCTTACTTCTTTCTTACTTCTTTCTTATTTCATTCTAACTTCTTTTTTCTTCTTTCTTACTTCTTTCTTACTTCTTTCTTTCTTCTTTATTACTTCTTTCTTCTTTCTTTCTTACTTCTTTCTTACTTCTTTCTTACTTCTTTCTTCTTTCTTTCTTACTTCTTTCTTACTTCTTTCCTACTTCTTTCTTACTTCTTTCTTACTTCTTTCTAAATTCTTTCTTACTTCTTTCTTACTTCTTTCTTACTTCTTTCTTTCTTCTTTCTTAATTCTTTCTTTCTTCTTTCTTACTTCTTTCTTACTTCTTTCTTACTTCATTCTTCTTTCTTTCTTCTTCCTTTCTTACTTCTTTCTTACTTCTTTCTTACTTCTTTCTTACTTCTTTCTTACTTCTTTCTTCATTACTTCTTACTTCTTTCTTACTTCTTTCTTACTTCTTTCTTACTTATTTCTTACTTCTTTCTTACTTCTTTCTTTCTTCTTTCTTCTTTCTTTCTTACTTCTTTCTTACTTCTTTCTTACTTCTTTCTTACTTCTTTTTTTCTTCTTTCTTACTTCTTTCATAATTCTTTCTTACTTCTTTCTTTCTTCTTTCTTACCTCTTTCTTACTTCTTTCTTTCTTCTTTCTTCTTTCTTTCTTACTTCTTTCTTCTTTCTTTCCTACTTCTTTCTTATTTCTTTCTTTCTTCTTTCTTACTTCTTTCTTTCTTCTTTCTTACTTCTTTCTTACTTCTTTCTTTCTTACTTCTTTCTTACTTCTTTCTTACTTCTTTCTTACTTCTTTCTTTCTTCTTTCTTACTTCTTTCTTACTTCTTTCTTACTTCTTTCTTAATTCTTTCTTCCTTATTTCTTACTTCTTTCTTCTTTCTTACTTCTTTCTTACTTCTTTCTTACTTCATTCTAACTTCTTTTTTCTTCTTTCTTACTTCTTTCTTACTTCTTTCTTCTTTCTTTCTTACATCTTTCTTACTTCTAACTTTCTTCTATTTTAATTCTTTCTTTATTCTTTCTTAATTCTTTCTTTCTTATTTCTTACTTCTTTCTTGCTTCTTTCTTACCTCGTTCTTACTTCTTTCTTCTTTCTTTCTTACTTCTTTCTTACTTCTTTCTTTCTTCTTTCTTCTTTCTTTCTTACTTCTTTCTTACTTCTTTCTTACTTCTTTCTTACTTCTTTTTTTCTTCTTTCTTACTTCTTGCATAATTCTTTCTTACTTCTTTCTTTCTTCTTTCTTACTTCTTTCTTACTTCTTTCTTACTTCTTTCTTACTTCTTTCTTCTTTCTTTCTTACTTCTTTCTTACTTCTTTCTTCTTTCTTACTTCTTTCTTACTTCTTTCTTCATTCCTTCTTACTTCTTTCTTACTTCTTTCTTACTTCTTTCTTACCTCTTCCTTACTTCTTTCTATCATCTTTCTTCTTTCTTTCTTACTTCTTTCTTCTTTCTTTCCTACTTCTTTCTTATTTCTTTCTTTCTTCTTTCTTACTTCTTTCTTTCTTCTTTCTTACTTCTTTCATACTTCTTCCTTCTTTCTTTCTTACTTCTTTCCTCTTTCTTTCTTACTTCTTTCTTACTTCTTTCTTAGTTCTTTCTTACTTCTTTCTTACTTCTTTCTTAGTTCTTTCTTCTTTCTTACTTCTTTCTTAATTCTTTCTTACTTCTTTCTTACTTCTTTCTTAAGTCATTCTAACTTCTTTTTTCTTCTTTCTTACTTCTTTCTTACTTCTTTCTTACTTCTTTCTTACTTCTTTCTTACTTCTTTCTTACTTCTTTCTTACTTCTTTTTTTCTTCTTTCTTACTTCTTTCATTCTTCTTTTTTACTTCTTTCTTACTTCTTTCTTACTTCTTTCTTACTTCTTTCTTACTTCTTTCTTCTTTCTTTCTTACTTCTTTCTTACTTCTTTCTTACTTCTTTCTTACTTCTTTCATTCTTCTTTCTTACTTCTTTCTTACTTCTTTCTTACTTCTTTCTTCTTTCTTTCTTACTTCTTTCTTACTTCTTTCTTACTTCTTTCTTACTTCTTTCTTCATTCCTTCTTACTTCTTTCTTACTTCTTTCTTACTTCTTTCTTACCTCTTTCTTACTTCTTTCTTTCTTCTTTCTTCTTTCTTTCTCACTTCTTTCTTCTTTCTTTCCTACTTCTTTCTTATTTCTTTCTTTCTTCTTTCTTACTTCTTTCTTCTTTCTTACTTCTTTCATACTTCTTTCTTCTTTCTTTCTTACTTCTTTCCTCTTTCTTTCTTACTTCTTTCTTACTTCTTTCTTAGTTCTTTCTTCTTTCTTACTTCTTTCTTACTTCTTTCTTACTTCTTTCTTACTTCTTTCTTATTTCTTTCTTCTTTCTTTCTTACTTCCTTCTTAATTCTTTCTTACTTCTTTCTTTCTTCTTTCTTACTTCTTTCTTACTTCTTTCTTAAGTCATTCTAACTTCTTTTTTCTTCTTTCTTACTTCATTCTTACTTCTTTCTTCTTTCTTTCTTACTTCTTTCTTCTTTCTTTCTTACTACTTTCTTACTTCGTTCTTACTTCTTTCTTACTTCTTTCTTTCTTACTTCTTTCTTTTTTCTTTCTTACTTCTTTCTTAATTCTTTCTTACCTCTTTCTTACTTCTTTCTTTCTTCTTTCTTACTTCTTTCTTACTTCTTTCTTACTTCATTCTAACTTCTTTTTTCTTCTTTCTTACTTCTTTCTTACTTCTTTCTTTCTTCTTTCTTACTTCTTTCTTCTTTCTTTCTTACTACTTTATTACTTCTTTCTTACTTCTTTCTTACTTCTTTCTTTGTTACTTCTTTCTTACTTCTTTCATACTTCTTTCTTACTTCTTTCTTACTTCTTTCTTACTTCTTTCTTACTTCTTTCTTTTTTCTTTCTTACTTCTTTCTTAATTCTTTCTTACCTCTTTCTTACTTCATCTTTCTTCTTTCTTACTTCTTTCTTACTTCATTCTAACTTCTTTTTTCTTCTTTCTTACTTCTTTCTTACTTCTTTCTTTCTTCTTTCTTACTTCTTTCTTCTTTCTTTCTTACTTCTTTCTTACTTCTTTCTTACTTCTTTCTTCTTTCTTTCTTACTTCTTTCTTACTTCTTTCCTACTTCTTTCTTACTTCTTTCTTACTTCTTTCTAACTTCTTTCTTTCTTCTTTCTTAATTCTTTCTTTCTTCTTTCTCACTTCTTTCTTACTTCTTTCTTACTTCTTTCTTACTTCTTTCTTACTTCTTTCTTACTTCTTTTTTTCTTCTTTCTTACTTCTTTCATAATTCTTTCTTACTTCTTTCTTTCTTCTTTCTTACTTCTTTCTTACTTCTTTCTTCATTCCTTCTTACTTCTTTCTTACTTCTTTCTTACTTCTTTCTTACCTCTTTCTTACTTCTTTCTTTCTTCTTTCTTCTTTCTTTCTCACTTCTTTCTTCTTTCTTTCCTACTTCTTTCTTACTTCTTTCTTTCTTCTTTCTTACTTCTTTCTTTCTTCTTTCTTACTTCTTTCATACTTCTTTCTTCTTTTTCTCTTACTTCTTTCCTCTTTCTTTCTTACTTCTTTCTTACTTCTTTCTTACTTCTTTCTTACTTCTTTCTTACTTCTTTGTTACTTCTATCTTAGATCTTTCTTCTTTCTTACTTCTTTCTTACTTCTTTCTTACTTCTTTCTTACTTCTTTCTTACTTCTTTCTTTCTTACTTCTTTCTTACTTCTTTCTTACTTCTTTCTTACTTCTTTCTTACTTCTTTCTTCTTTCTTTCTTACTTCTTTCTTAATTCTTTTTTACTTCTTTCTTCTTTCTTTCTTCTTTCTTACTTCTTTCTTACTTCTTTCTTACTTCATTCTAACTTCTTTTTTCTTCTTTCTTACTTCTTTCTTACTTCTTTCTTTCTTCTTTCTTACTTCTTTCTTCTTTCTTTCTTACTTCTTTCTTACTTCTTTCTTACTTCTTTCTTCTTTCTTTCTTACTTCTTTCTTACTTCTTTCCTACTTCTTTCTTACTTCTTTCTTACTTCTTTCTAAATTCTTTCTTACTTCTTTCTTACTTCTTTCTTAATTCTTTCTTACTTCTTTCTTACTTCTTTCTTTCTTCTTTCTTAATTCTTTCTTTCTTCTTTCTTACTTCTTTCTTACTTCATTCTTCTTTCTTTCTTCTTCCTTTCCTACTTCTTTCTTTCTTTCTTACTTCTTTCTTCATTCCTTCTTACTTCTTTCTTACTTCTTTCTTACTTCTTTCTTACTTATTTCTTACTTCTTTCTTACTTCTTTCTTTCTTCTTTCTTCTTTCTTTCTTACTTCTTTCTTACTTCTTTCTTACTTCTTTCTTACTTCTTTTTTTCTTCTTTCTTACTTCTTTCATAATTCTTTCTTACTTCTTTCTTTCTTCTTTCTTACCTCTTTCTTACTTCTTTCTTTCTTCTTTCTTCTTTCTTTCTTACTTCTTTCTTCTTTCTTTCCTACTTCTTTCTTATTTCTTTCTTTCTTCTTTCTTACTTCTTTCTTTCTTCTTTCTTACTTCTTTCATACTTCTTCCGTCTTTCTTTCTTACTTCTTTCTTCTTTCTTTCTTACTTCTTTCTTACTTCTTTCTTACTTCTTTCTTACTTCTTTCTTACTTCTTTCTTTCTTCTTTCTTACTTCTTTCTTACTTCTTTCTTAATTCTTTCTTCCTTATTTCTTAATTCTTTCTTCTTTCTTACTTCTTTCCTACTTCTTTCTTCATTCCTTCTTACTTCTTTCTTAGTTCTTTCTTTCTTATTTCTTACTTCTTTCTTACTTCTTTCTCCTTTCTTTCTTACATCTTTCTTACTTCTAACTTTCTTCTATTTTAGTTCTTTCTTTCTTCTTTCTTAATTCTTTCTTTCTTCTTTCTTACTTCTTTCTTGCTTCTTTCTTACTTCGTTCTTACTTCTTTCTTCTTTCTTTCTTATTTCTTACTTCTTTCTTACTTCTTTCTTTCTTCTTTCTTACTTCTTTCTTACTTCTTTCTTCTTTCTAACTTCTTTCTTACTTCTTTCTTCATTCCTTCTTACTTCTTTCTTAGTTCTTTCTTTCTTATTTCTTACTTCTTTCTTACTTCTTTCTTCTTTCTTTCTTACTTCTTTCTTACTTCTTTCATTCTTCTTTCTTACTTCTTTCTTACTTCTTTCTTACTTCTTCTTACTTCTTTCTTACTTCTTTCTTACTTCTTTCTTCTTTCTTTCTTACTTCTTTCTTACTTCTTTCTTACTTCTTTCTTCTTTCTTTCTTACTTCTTTCTTACTTCTTTCTTACTTCTTTCTTCATTCCTTCTTACTTCTTTCTTACTTCTTTCTTACTTCTTTCTTACCTCTTTCTTACTTCTTTCTTTCTTCTTTCTTCTTTCTTTCTCACTTCTTTCTTCTTTCTTTCCTACTTCTTTCTTACTTCTTTCTTTCTTCTTTCTTACTTCTTTCTTTCTTCTTTCTTACTTCTTTCATACTTCTTTCTTCTTTCTTTCTTACTTCTTTCCTCTTTCTTTCTTACTTCTTTCTTACTTCTTTCTTACTTCTTTCTTACTTCTTTGTTACTTCTTTCTTAGTTCTTTCTTCTTTCTTACTTCTTTCTTACTTCTTTCTTACTTCTTTCTTACTTCTTTCTTACTTCTTTCTTACTTCTTTCTTACTTCTTTCTTACTTCTTTCTTACTTCTTTCTTACTTCTTTCTTACTTCTTTCTTTCTTACTTTCTTACTTCTTTCTTACTTCTTTCTTACTTCTTTCTTACTTCTTTCTTACTTCTTTCTTCTTTCTTTCTTTCTTCTTTCTTACTTCTTTCTTACTTCTTTCTTTCTTCTTTCTTACTTCTTTCTTCTTTCTTTCTTACTTCTTTCTTACTTCTTTCTTACTTCTTTCTTCTTTCTTTCTTACTTCTTTCTTACTTATTTCCTACTTCTTTCTTACTTCTTTCTTACTTCTTTCTAAATTCTTTCTTACTTCTTTCTTACTTCTTTCTTACTTCTTTCTTTCTTCTTTCTTAATTCTTTCTTTCTTCTTTCTTACTTCTTTCTTACTTCTTTCTTACTTCATTCTTCTTTCTTTCTTCTTCCTTTCTTACTTCTTTCTTACTTCTTTCTTACTTCTTTCTTACTTCTTTCTTACTTCTTTCTTCATTACTTCTTACTTCTTTCTCACTTCTTTCTTACTTCTTTCTTACTTATTTCTTACTTCTTTCTTACTTCTTTCTTTCTTCTTTCTTCTTTCTTTCTTACTTCTTTCTTACTTCTTTCTTACTTCTTTCTTACTTCTTTTTTTCTTCTTTCTTACTTCTTTCATAATTCTTTCTTACTTCTTTCTTTCTTCTTTCTTACCTCTTTCTTACTTCTTTCTTTCTTCTTTCTTCTTTCTTTCTTACTTCTTTCTTCTTTCTTTCCTACTTCTTTCTTATTTCTTTCTTTCTTCTTTCTTACTTCTTTCTTTCTTCTTTCTTACTTCTTTCTTACTTCTTTCTTTCTTACTTCTTTCTTACTTCTTTCTTACTTCTTTCTTACTTCTTTCTTTCTTCTTTCTTACTTCTTTCTTACTTCTTTCTTACTTCTTTCTTAATTCTTTCTTCCTTATTTCTTACTTCTTTCTTCTTTCTTAATTCTTTCTTACTTCTTTCTTACTTCATTCTAACTTCTTTTTTCTTCTTTCTTACTTCTTTCTTACTTCTTTCTTCTTTCTTTCTTACATCTTTCTTACTTCTAACTTTCTTCTATTTTAATTCTTTCTTTATTCTTTCTTAATTCTTTCTTTCTTCTTTCTTACTTCTTTCTTGCTTCTTTCTTACCTCGTTCTTACTTCTTTCTTCTTTCTTTCTTACTTCTTTCTTACTTCTTTCTTTCTTCTTTCTTCTTTCTTTCTTACTTCTTTCTTACTTCTTTCTTACTTCTTTCTTACTTCTTTTTTTCTTCTTTCTTACTTCTTCCATAATTCTTTCTTACTTCTTTCTTTCTTCTTTCTTACTTCTTTCTTACTTCTTTCTTACTTCTTTCTTACTTCTTTCTTCTTTCTTTCTTACTTCTTTCTTACTTCTTTCTTCTTTCTTACTTCTTTCTTACTTCTTTCTTCATTCCTTCTTACTTCTTTCTTACTTCTTTCTTACTTCTTTCTTACCTCTTCCTTACTTCTTTCTTTCATCTTTCTTCTTTCTTTCTAACTTCTTTCTTCTTTCTTTCCTACTTCTTTCTTATTTCTTTCTTTCTTCTTTCTTACTTCTTTCTTTCTTCTTTCTTACTTCTTTCATACTTCTTCCTTCTTTCTTTCTTACTTCTTTCTTCTTTCTTTCTTACTTCTTTCTTACTTCTTTCTTACTTCTTTCTTACTTCTGTCTTTCTTACTTCTTTCTTACTTCTTTCTTACTTCTTTCTTACTTCTTTCTTTCTTCTTTCTTACTTCTTTCTTACTTCTTTCTTACTTCTTTCTTAATTCTTTCTTCCTTATTTCTTACTTCTTTCTTCTTTCTTACTTATTTATTACTTCTTTCTTACTTCATTCTAACTTCTTTATTCTTCTTTCTTACTTCTTTCTTACTTCTTTCTTCTTTCTTTCTTACATCTTTCTTACTTCTAACTTTCTTCTATTTTAGTTCTTTCTTTCTTCTTTCTTAATTCTTTCTTTCTTCTTTCTTACTTCTTTCTTCATTCCTTCTTACTTCTTTCTTACTTTTTTCTTACTTCTTTCGTACTTCTTTCTTACTTCTTTCTTCTATCTTTCTTCTTTCTTACTTCTTTCTTTCTTATTTCTTACTTCTTCTTACTTATTTCTTACTTCTTTCTTACTTCTTTCTAACTTCTTTTTTCATCTTTCTTACTTCTTTCTTACTTCTTTCTTACTTCTTTCTTCTTTCTTTCTTACTTCTTTCTTTCTTCTTTCTTCTTTCTTTCTTACTTCTTTCTTACTTCTTTCTTACTTCTTTCTTACTTCTTCCATACTTCTTTCTTTCTTCTTTCTTACTTCTTTCATACTTCTTTCTTACTTCTTTCTTCTTTATTTCTTACTTCTTTCTTACTTCTTTCCTACTTCTTTCTTACTTTTTTCTTTCTTCTTTCTTTGTTCTTTCTTTCTTCTTTCTTACTTCTTTCTTACTTCTTTCTTACTTCTTTCTTATTTCTTTCTTCTTTCTTTCTTACTTCTTTCTCACTTCTTTCTTACTTCTTTCTTACT
Organism: Columba livia; assembly: GCF_036013475.1. NCBI lineage: Eukaryota > Metazoa > Chordata > Aves > Columbiformes > Columbidae > Columba > Columba livia. Next base: position 45,044 of record NW_027043817.1, read on the forward strand.
TCTTTCTTACTTCTTTCTTCATTCCTTCTTACTTCTTTCTTACTTCTTTCTTACTTCTTTCTTACTTCTTTCTTACTTCTTTCTTACTTCTTTCTTACTTCTTTCTTACTTCTTTTTTTCTTCTTTCTTACTTCTTTCATTCTTCTTTTTTACTTCTTTCTTACTTCTTTCTTACTTCTTTCTTACTTCTTTCTTACTTCTTTCTTCTTTCTTTCTTACTTCTTTCTTACTTCTTTCTTACTTCTTTCTTACTTCTTTCATTCTTCTTTCTTACTTCTTTCTTACTTCTTTCTTCTTTCTTTCTTACTTCTTTCTTACTTCTTTCTTACTTCTTTCTTACTTCTTTCTTCATTCCTTCTTACTTCTTTCTTACTTCTTTCTTACTTCTTTCTTACCTCTTTCTTACTTCTTTCTTTCTTCTTTCTTCTTTCTTTCTCACTTCTTTCTTCTTTCTTTCCTACTTCTTTCTTATTTCTTTCTTTCTTCTTTCTTACTTCTTTCTTCTTTCTTACTTCTTTCATACTTCTTTCTTCTTTCTTTCTTACTTCTTTCCTCTTTCTTTCTTACTTCTTTCTTACTTCTTTCTTAGTTCTTTCTTACTTCTTTCTTACTTCTTTCTTAGTTCTTTCTTCTTTCTTACTTCTTTCTTACTTCTTTCTTACTTCTTTCTTACTTCTTTCTTACTTCTTTCTTCTTTCTTTCTTACTTCCTTCTTAATTCTTTCTTACTTCTTTCTTTCTTCTTTCTTACTTCTTTCTTACTTCTTTCTTAAGTCATTCTAACTTCTTTTTTCTTCTTTCTTACTTCTTTCTTACTTCTTTCTTCTTTCTTTCTTACTTCTTTCTTCTTTCTTTCTTACTACTTTCTTACTTCTTTCTTACTTCTTTCTTACTTCTTTCTTTCTTACTTCTTTCTTACTTCTTTCATACTTCTTTCTTACTTCTTTCTTACTTCTTTCTTACTTCTTTCTTACTTCTTTCTTCTTTCTTTCTTACTTCTTTCTTAATTCTTTCTTACTTCTTTCTTACTTCTTTCTTTCTTCTTTCTTACTTCTTTCTTACTTCTTTCTTATTTCATTCTAACTTCTTTTTTCTTCTTTCTTACTTCTTTCTTACTTCTTTCTTTCTTCTTTATTACTTCTTTCTTCTTTCTTTCTTACTTCTTTCTTACTTCTTTCTTACTTCTTTCTTCTTTCTTTCTTACTTCTTTCTTACTTCTTTCCTACTTCTTTCTTACTTCTTTCTTACTTCTTTCTAAATTCTTTCTTACTTCTTTCTTACTTCTTTCTTACTTCTTTCTTTCTTCTTTCTTAATTCTTTCTTTCTTCTTTCTTACTTCTTTCTTACTTCTTTCTTACTTCATTCTTCTTTCTTTCTTCTTCCTTTCTTACTTCTTTCTTACTTCTTTCTTACTTCTTTCTTACTTCTTTCTTACTTCTTTCTTCATTACTTCTTACTTCTTTCTTACTTCTTTCTTACTTCTTTCTTACTTATTTCTTACTTCTTTCTTACTTCTTTCTTTCTTCTTTCTTCTTTCTTTCTTACTTCTTTCTTACTTCTTTCTTACTTCTTTCTTACTTCTTTTTTTCTTCTTTCTTACTTCTTTCATAATTCTTTCTTACTTCTTTCTTTCTTCTTTCTTACCTCTTTCTTACTTCTTTCTTTCTTCTTTCTTCTTTCTTTCTTACTTCTTTCTTCTTTCTTTCCTACTTCTTTCTTATTTCTTTCTTTCTTCTTTCTTACTTCTTTCTTTCTTCTTTCTTACTTCTTTCTTACTTCTTTCTTTCTTACTTCTTTCTTACTTCTTTCTTACTTCTTTCTTACTTCTTTCTTTCTTCTTTCTTACTTCTTTCTTACTTCTTTCTTACTTCTTTCTTAATTCTTTCTTCCTTATTTCTTACTTCTTTCTTCTTTCTTACTTCTTTCTTACTTCTTTCTTACTTCATTCTAACTTCTTTTTTCTTCTTTCTTACTTCTTTCTTACTTCTTTCTTCTTTCTTTCTTACATCTTTCTTACTTCTAACTTTCTTCTATTTTAATTCTTTCTTTATTCTTTCTTAATTCTTTCTTTCTTATTTCTTACTTCTTTCTTGCTTCTTTCTTACCTCGTTCTTACTTCTTTCTTCTTTCTTTCTTACTTCTTTCTTACTTCTTTCTTTCTTCTTTCTTCTTTCTTTCTTACTTCTTTCTTACTTCTTTCTTACTTCTTTCTTACTTCTTTTTTTCTTCTTTCTTACTTCTTGCATAATTCTTTCTTACTTCTTTCTTTCTTCTTTCTTACTTCTTTCTTACTTCTTTCTTACTTCTTTCTTACTTCTTTCTTCTTTCTTTCTTACTTCTTTCTTACTTCTTTCTTCTTTCTTACTTCTTTCTTACTTCTTTCTTCATTCCTTCTTACTTCTTTCTTACTTCTTTCTTACTTCTTTCTTACCTCTTCCTTACTTCTTTCTATCATCTTTCTTCTTTCTTTCTTACTTCTTTCTTCTTTCTTTCCTACTTCTTTCTTATTTCTTTCTTTCTTCTTTCTTACTTCTTTCTTTCTTCTTTCTTACTTCTTTCATACTTCTTCCTTCTTTCTTTCTTACTTCTTTCCTCTTTCTTTCTTACTTCTTTCTTACTTCTTTCTTAGTTCTTTCTTACTTCTTTCTTACTTCTTTCTTAGTTCTTTCTTCTTTCTTACTTCTTTCTTAATTCTTTCTTACTTCTTTCTTACTTCTTTCTTAAGTCATTCTAACTTCTTTTTTCTTCTTTCTTACTTCTTTCTTACTTCTTTCTTACTTCTTTCTTACTTCTTTCTTACTTCTTTCTTACTTCTTTCTTACTTCTTTTTTTCTTCTTTCTTACTTCTTTCATTCTTCTTTTTTACTTCTTTCTTACTTCTTTCTTACTTCTTTCTTACTTCTTTCTTACTTCTTTCTTCTTTCTTTCTTACTTCTTTCTTACTTCTTTCTTACTTCTTTCTTACTTCTTTCATTCTTCTTTCTTACTTCTTTCTTACTTCTTTCTTACTTCTTTCTTCTTTCTTTCTTACTTCTTTCTTACTTCTTTCTTACTTCTTTCTTACTTCTTTCTTCATTCCTTCTTACTTCTTTCTTACTTCTTTCTTACTTCTTTCTTACCTCTTTCTTACTTCTTTCTTTCTTCTTTCTTCTTTCTTTCTCACTTCTTTCTTCTTTCTTTCCTACTTCTTTCTTATTTCTTTCTTTCTTCTTTCTTACTTCTTTCTTCTTTCTTACTTCTTTCATACTTCTTTCTTCTTTCTTTCTTACTTCTTTCCTCTTTCTTTCTTACTTCTTTCTTACTTCTTTCTTAGTTCTTTCTTCTTTCTTACTTCTTTCTTACTTCTTTCTTACTTCTTTCTTACTTCTTTCTTATTTCTTTCTTCTTTCTTTCTTACTTCCTTCTTAATTCTTTCTTACTTCTTTCTTTCTTCTTTCTTACTTCTTTCTTACTTCTTTCTTAAGTCATTCTAACTTCTTTTTTCTTCTTTCTTACTTCATTCTTACTTCTTTCTTCTTTCTTTCTTACTTCTTTCTTCTTTCTTTCTTACTACTTTCTTACTTCGTTCTTACTTCTTTCTTACTTCTTTCTTTCTTACTTCTTTCTTTTTTCTTTCTTACTTCTTTCTTAATTCTTTCTTACCTCTTTCTTACTTCTTTCTTTCTTCTTTCTTACTTCTTTCTTACTTCTTTCTTACTTCATTCTAACTTCTTTTTTCTTCTTTCTTACTTCTTTCTTACTTCTTTCTTTCTTCTTTCTTACTTCTTTCTTCTTTCTTTCTTACTTCTTTCTTACTTCTTTCTTACTTCTTTCTTCTTTCTTTCTTACTTCTTTCTTACTTCTTTCCTACTTCTTTCTTACTTCTTTCTTCCTTCTTTCTAACTTCTTTCTTTCTTCTTTCTTACTTCTTTCTTACCTCTTTCTTACTTCTTTCTTACTTCTTTCTTTCTTCTTTCTTAATTCTTTCTTTCTTCTTTCTTACTTCTTTCTTACTTCTTTCTTACTTCATTCTTCTTTCTTTCTTCTTCCTTTCTTACTTCTTTCTTACTTCTTTCTTACTTCTTTCATCTTTCTTTCTTCATTCCTTCTTACTTCTTTCTTACTTCTTTCTTACTTCTTTTTACTTATTTCTTACTTCTTTCTTACTTCTTTCTTCTTTCTTACTTCTTTCATACTTCTTTCTTCTTTCTTTCTTACTTCTTTCCTCTTTCTTTCTTACTTCTTTCTTACTTCTTTCTTAGTTCTTTCTTACTTCTTTCTTACTTCTTTCTTAGTTCTTTCTTCTTTCTTACTTCTTTCTTACTTCTTTCTTACTTCTTTCTTACTTCTTTCTTACTTCTTTCTTCTTTCTTTCTTACTTCCTTCTTAATTCTTTCTTACTTCTTTCTTTCTTCTTTCTTACTTCTTTCTTACTTCTTTCTTACTTCATTCTAACTTCTTTTTTCTTCTTTCTTACTTCTTTCTTACTTCTTTCTTCTTTCTTTCTTACTTCTTTCTTCTTTCTTTCTTACTACTTTATTACTTCTTTCTTACTTCTTTCTTACTTCTTTCTTTGTTACTTCTTTCTTACTTCTTTCATACTTCTTTCTTACTTCTTTCTTACTTCTTTCTTACTTCTTTCTTACTTCTTTCTTTTTTCTTTCTTACTTCTTTCTTAATTCTTTCTTACCTCTTTCTTACTTCATCTTTCTTCTTTCTTACTTCTTTCTTACTTCATTCTAACTTCTTTTTTCTTCTTTCTTACTTCTTTCTTACTTCTTTCTTTCTTCTTTCTTACTTCTTTCTTCTTTCTTTCTTACTTCTTTCTTACTTCTTTCTTACTTCTTTCTTCTTTCTTTCTTACTTCTTTCTTACTTCTTTCCTACTTCTTTCTTACTTCTTTCTTACTTCTTTCTAACTTCTTTCTTTCTTCTTTCTTAATTCTTTCTTTCTTCTTTCTTACTTCTTTCTTACTTCTTTCTTACTTCATTCTTCTTTCTTTCTTCTTCCTTTCTTACTTCTTTCTTACTTCTTTCTTACTTCTTTCATCTTTCTTTCTTCATTCCTTCTTACTTCTTTCTTACTTCTTTTTACTTATTTCTTACTTCTTTCTTACTTCTTTCTTTCTTCTTTCTTCTTTCTTTCTCACTTCTTTCTTACTTCTTTCTTACTTCTTTCTTACTTCTTTCTTACTTCTTTCTTACTTCTTTTTTTCTTCTTTCTTACTTCTTTCATAATTCTTTCTTACTTCTTTCTTTCTTCTTTCTTACTTCTTTCTTACTTCTTTCTTCTTTCTTTCTTACTTCTTCCTACTTCTTTCTTACTTCTTTCTAACTTCTTTTTTCTTCTTTCTTACTTCTTTCTTACTTCTTTCTTACTTCTTTCTTACTTCCTTCTTCTTTCTTTCTTACTTCTTTCTTACTTCTTTCTTACTTCTTTCTTACTTTTTTCTTTTTTCTTTCTTTGTTCTTTCTTTCTTCTTTCTTACTTCTTTCTTACTTCTTTCTTCTTTCTTATTTCTTTCTTCTTTCTTTCTTACTTCTTTCTCACTTCTTTCTTTCTTCTTTCTTACTTCTTTCTTACTTCTTTCTTCATTCCTTCTTACTTCTTTCTTACTTCGTTCTTACTTCTTTCTCACTTCTTTCTTTCTTCTTTCTTACTTCTTTCTTACTTCTTTCTTCATTCCTTCTTACTTCTTTCTTACTTCGTTCTTACTTCTTTCTTACTTCTTTCTTACTTCTTTCTTCTTTCTTTCTTACTTCTTTCTTCTTTCTTTCTTACTTCTTTCATCTTTCTTTCTTCATTCCTTCTTACTTCTTTCTTACTTCTTTCTTACTTCTTTTTACTTATTTCTTACTTCTTTCTTACTTCTTTCTTCTTTCTTACTTCTTTCATACTTCTTTCTTCTTTCTTTCTTACTTCTTTCCTCTTTCTTTCTTACTTCTTTCTTACTTCTTTCTTAGTTCTTTCTTACTTCTTTCTTACTTCTTTCTTAGTTCTTTCTTCTTTCTTACTTCTTTCTTACTTCTTTCTTACTTCTTTCTTACTTCTTTCTTACTTCTTTCTTCTTTCTTTCTTACTTCCTTCTTAATTCTTTCTTACTTCTTTCTTTCTTCTTTCTTACTTCTTTCTTACTTCTTTCTTACTTCATTCTAACTTCTTTTTTCTTCTTTCTTACTTCTTTCTTACTTCTTTCTTCTTTCTTTCTTACTTCTTTCTTCTTTCTTTCTTACTACTTTATTACTTCTTTCTTACTTCTTTCTTACTTCTTTCTTTGTTACTTCTTTCTTACTTCTTTCATACTTCTTTCTTACTTCTTTCTTACTTCTTTCTTACTTCTTTCTTACTTCTTTCTTTTTTCTTTCTTACTTCTTTCTTAATTCTTTCTTACCTCTTTCTTACTTCTTTCTTTCTTCTTTCTTACTTCTTTCTTACTTCATTCTAACTTCTTTTTTCTTCTTTCTTACTTCTTTCTTACTTCTTTCTTTCTTCTTTCTTACTTCTTTCTTCTTTCTTTCTTACTTCTTTCTTACTTCTTTCTTACTTCTTTCTTCTTTCTTTCTTACTTCTTTCTTACTTCTTTCCTACTTCTTTCTTACTTCTTTCTTACTTCTTTCTAACTTCTTTCTTTCTTCTTTCTTAATTCTTTCTTTCTTCTTTCTTACTTCTTTCTTACTTCTTTCTTACTTCATTCTTCTTTCTTTCTTCTTCCTTTCTTACTTCTTTCTTACTTCTTTCTTACTTCTTTCATCTTTCTTTCTTCATTCCTTCTTACTTCTTTCTTACTTCTTTCTTACTTCTTTTTACTTATTTCTTACTTCTTTCTTACTTCTTTCTTTCTTCTTTCTTCTTTCTTTCTCACTTCTTTCTTACTTCTTTCTTACTTCTTTCTTACTTCTTTCTTACTTCTTTTTTTCTTCTTTCTTACTTCTTTCATAATTCTTTCTTACTTCTTTCTTTCTTCTTTCTTACTTCTTTCTTACTTCTTTCTTCTTTCTTTCTTACTTCTTCCTACTTCTTTCTTACTTCTTTCTAACTTCTTTTTTCTTCTTTCTTACTTCTTTCTTACTTCTTTCTTACTTCTTTCTTACTTCTTTCTTCTTTCTTTCTTACTTCTTTCTTACTTCTTTCTTACTTCTTTCTTACTTTTTTCTTTCTTCTTTGTTTGTTCTTTCTTTCTTCTTTCTTACTTCTTTCTTACTTCTTTCTTACTTCTTTCTTATTTCTTTCTTCTTTCTTTCTTACTTCTTTCTCACTTCTTTCTTTCTTCTTTCTTACTTCTTTCTTACTTCTTTCTTCATTCCTTCTTACTTCTTTCTTACTTCGTTCTTACTTCTTTCTTACTTCTTTCTTACTTCTTTCTTACTTCTTTCTTACTTCTTTCTTACTTCTTTTTTTCTTCTTTCTTACTTCTTTCATTCTTCTTTCTTACTTCTTTCTTACTTCTTTCTTACTTCTTTCTTACTTCTTTCTTACTTCTTTCTTACTTCTTTCTTACTTCTTTCTTCTTTCTTTCTTACTTCTTTCTCACTTCTTTCATTCTTCTTTCTTACTTCTTTCTTACTTCTTTCTTACTTCTTTCTTACTTCTTTCTTACTTCTTTCTTCTTTCTTTCTTACTTCTTTCTTACTTCTTTCTTACTTCTTTCTTACTTCTTTCTTACTTCTTTCTTACTTCTTTCTTCTTTCTTTCTTACTTCTTTCTTCTTTCTTTCTTACTTCTTTCTTACTTCTTTCTTACTTCTTTCTTTCTTCTTTCTTACTTCTTTCTTACTTCTTTCTTACTTCTTTCTTCTTTCTTTCTTACTTCTTTCTTTCTTCTTTCTTCTTTCTTTCTTACTTCTTTCTTACTTCTTTCTTACTTCTTTCTTACTGCTTTTTTTCTTCTTTCTTACTTCTTTCATAATTCTTTCTTACTTCTTTCTTTCTTCTTTCTTACTTCTTTCTTACTTCTTTCTTCTTTCTTTCTTACTTCTTCCTACTTCTTTCTTACTTCTTTCTAACTTCTTTTTTCTTCTTTCTTACTTCTTTCTTACTTCTTTCTTACTTCTTTCTTACTTCTTTCTTCTTTCTTTCTTACTTCTTTCTTACTTCTTTCTTCATTCCTTCTTACTTCTTTCTTACTTCGTTCTTACTCCTTTCTTACTTCTTTCTTACTTCTTTCTTACTTATTTCTTACTTCTTTCTTACTTCTTTCTTACTTCTTTTTTTCTTCTTTCTTACTTCTTTCATTCTTCTTTCTTACTTCTTTCTTACTTCTTTCTTACTTCTTTCTTACTTCTTTCTTACTTGTTTCTTACTTCTTTCTTACTTCTATCTTCTTTCTTTCTTACTTCTTTCTCACTTCTTTCATTCTTCTTTCTTACTTCTTTCTTACTTCTTTCTTACTTCTTTCTTACTTCTTTCTTACTTCTTTCTTACTTCTTTCTTACTTCTTTCTTACTTCTTTCTTACTTCTTTCTTACTTCTTTCTTACTTCTTTCTTACTTCTTTCTTTCTTCTTTCTTACTTCTTTCTTACTTCTTTCTTACTTCTTTCTTACTTCTTTCTTACTTCTTTCTTACTTCTTTCTTACTTTTTTCTTTCTTCTTTCTTTGTTCTTTCTTACTTCTTTCTTACTTCTTTCTTACTTCTTTCCTACTTCTTTCTTACTTCTTTCTTACTTCTTTCTTACTTCTTTCTTACTTCTTTCTTACTTCTTTTTTTCTTCTTTCTTACTTCTTTCATTCTTCTTTCTTACTTCTTTCTTACTTCTTTCTTACTTCTTTCTTACTTCTTTCTTACTTCTTTCTTCTTTCTTTCTTACTTCTTTCTCACTTCTTTCATTCTTCTTTCTTACTTCTTTCTTACTTCTTTCTTACTTCTTTCTTCTTTCTTTCTTACTTCTTTCTCACTTCTTTCATTCTTCTTTCTTACTTCTTTCTTACTTCTTTCTTACTTCTTTCTTACTTCTTTCTTACTTCTTTCTTCTTTCTTTCTTACTTCTTTCTTACTTCTTTCTTACTTCTTTCTTACTTCTTTCTTACTTCTTTCTTTCTTCTTTCTTACTTCTTTCTTACTTCTTTCTTACTTCTTTCTTACTTCTTTCTTCTTTCTTTCTTACTTCTTTCTTTCTTCTTTCTTCTTTCTTTCTTACTTCTTTCTTACTTCTTTATTACTTCTTTCTTACTGCTTTTTTTCTTCTTTCTTACTTCTTTCTTTCTTCTTTCTTACTTCTTTCTTACTTCTTTCTTCTTTCTTTCTTACTTCTTCCTACTTCTTTCTTCCTTCTTTCTAACTTCTTTTTTCTTCTTTCTTACTTCTTTCTTACTTCTTTCTTACTTCTTTCTTACTTCTTTCTTCTTTCTTTCTTACTTCTTTCTTACTTCTTTCTTCATTCCTTCTTACTTCTTTCTTACTTCGTTCTTACTTCTTTCTTACTTCTTTCTTACTTCTTTCTTACTTCTTTCTTACTTCTTTCTTCTTTCTTTCTTACTTCTTTCTCACTTCTTTCATTCTTCTTTCTTACTTCTTTCTTACTTCTTTCTTACTTCTTTCTTACTTCTTTCTTACTTCTTTCTTACTTCTTTCTTACTTCTTTCTTACTTCTTTCTTACTTCTTTCTTCTTTCTTTCTTACTTCTTTCTCACTTCTTTCATTCTTCTTTCTTACTTCTTTCTTACTTCTTTCTTACTTCTTTCTTACTTCTTTCTTACTTCTTTCTTCTTTCTTTCTTACTTCTTTCTTACTTCTTTCTTACTTCTTTCTTACTTCTTTCTTACTTCTTTCTTACTTCTTTCTTCTTTCTTTCTTACTTCTTTCTTCTTTCTTTCTTACTTCTTTCTTACTTCTTTCTTACTTCTTTCTTTCTTCTTTCTTACTTCTTTCTTACTTCTTTCTTACTTCTTTCTTCTTTCTTTCTTACTTCTTTCTTTCTTCTTTCTTCTTTCTTTCTTACTTCTTTCTTACTTCTTTCTTACTTCTTTCTTACTGCTTTTTTTCTTCTTTCTTACTTCTTTCATAATTCTTTCTTACTTCTTTCTTTCTTCTTTCTTACTTCTTTCTTACTTCTTTCTTCTTTCTTTCTTACTTATTCCTACTTCTTTCTTACTTCTTTCTAACTTCTTTTTTCTTCTTTCTTACTTCTTTCTTACTTCTTTCTTACTTCTTTCTTACTTCTTTCTTCTTTCTTTCTTACTTCTTTCTTACTTCTTTCTTCATTCCTTCTTACTTCTTTCTTACTTCGTTCTTACTCCTTTCTTACTTCTTTCTTACTTCTTTCTTACTTATTTCTTACTTCTTTCTTACTTCTTTCTTACTTCTTTTTTTCTTCTTTCTTACTTCTTTCATTCTTCTTTCTTACTTCTTTCTTACTTCTTTCTTACTTCTTTCTTACTTCTTTCTTACTTCTTTCTTACTTCTTTCTTACTTCTATCTTCTTTCTTTCTTACTTCTTTCTCACTTCTTTCATTCTTCTTTCTTACTTCTTTCTTACTTCTTTCTTACTTCTTTCTTACTTCTTTCTTACTTCTTTCTTACTTCTTTCTTACTTCTTTCTTACTTCTTTCTTACTTCTTTCTTTCTTCTTTCTTACTTCTTTCTTACTTCTTTCTTACTTCTTTCTTACTTCTTTCTTACTTCTTTCTTACTTCTTTTTTACTTCTTTCTTACTTCTTTCTTACTTCTTTCTTACTTCTTTCTTACTTCTTTTTTTCTTCTTTCTTACTTCTTTCTCACTTCTTTCATTCTTCTTTCTTACTTCTTTCTTACTTCTTTCTTACTTCTTTCTTCTTTCTTTCTTACTTCTTTCTCACTTCTTTCATTCTTCTTTCTTACTTCTTTCTTACTTCTTTCTTACTTCTTTCTTACTTCTTTCTTACTTCTTTCTTCTTTCTTTCTTACTTCTTTCTTACTTCTTTCTTACTTCTTTCTTACTTCTTTCTTACTTCTTTCTTTCTTCTTTCTTACTTCTTTCTTACTTCTTTCTTACTTCTTTCTTACTTCTTTCTTACTTCTTTCTTACTTCTTTCTTTCTTCTTTCTTCTTTCTTTCTTACTTCTTTCTTACTTCTTTATTACTTCTTTCTTACTGCTTTTTTTCTTCTTTCTTACTTCTTTCATAATTCTTTCTTACTTCTTTCTTTCTTCTTTCTTACTTCTTTCTTACTTCTTTCTTCTTTCTTTCTTACTTCTTTCTTACTTCTTTCTTACTTCTTTCTAACTTCTTTTTTCTTCTTTCTTACTTCTTTCTTACTTCTTTCTTACTTCTTTCTTACTTCTTTCTTCTTTCTTTCTTACTTCTTTCTTACTTCTTTCTTCATTCCTTCTTACTTCTTTCTTACTTCGTTCTTACTTCTTAATTACTTCTTTCTTACTTCTTTCTTACTTCTTTCTTACTTCTTTCTTCTTTCTTTCTTACTTCTTTCTCACTTCTTTCATTCTTCTTTCTTACTTCTTTCTTACTTCTTTCTTACTTCTTTCTTACTTCTTTCTTACTTCTTTCTTACTTCTTTCTTACTTCTTTCTTACTTCTTTCTTTCTTCTTTCTTACTTCTTTCTTACTTCTTTCTTACTTCTTTCTTACTTCTTTCTTACTTCTTTCTTACTTCTTTCTTACTTCTTTCTTACTTTTTTCTTTCTTCTTTCTTTGTTCTTTCTTTCTTCTTTCTTACTTCTTTCTTACTTCTTTCTTACTTCTTTCTTACTTCTTTCTTACTTCTTTCTTAATTCTTTCTTCCTTATTTCTTACTTCTTTCTTCTTTCTTACTTCTTTCTTACTTCTTTCTTACTTCATTCTAACTTCTTTTTTCTTCTTTCTTACTTCTTTCTTACTTCTTTCTTCTTTCTTTCTTACATCTTTCTTACTTCTAACTTTCTTCTATTTTAGTTCTTTCTTTCTTCTTTCTTAATTCTTTCTTTCTTCTTTCTTACTTCTTTCTTGCTTCTCTCTTACTTCTTTCTTACTTCTTTCTTCTTTCTTTCTTACTTCTTTCTTACTTCTTTCTTACTTCTTTCTTACTTCTTTCTTTCTTCTTTCTTACTTCTTTCTTACTTCTTTCTTCTTTCTAACTTCTTTCTTACTTCTTTCTTCATTCCTTCTTACTTCTTTCTTACTTCTTTCTTACTTCTTTCTTACTTCTTTCTTACTTCTTTCTTACTTCTTTCTTCATTCCTTCTTACTTCTTTCTTACTTCTTTCTTACTTCTTTCTTACTTCTTCCTTACTTCTTTCTTTCATCTTTCTTCTTTCTTTCTTACTTCTTTCTTCTTTCTTTCCTACTTCTTTCTTATTTCTTTCTTTCTTCTTTCTTACTTCTTTCTTTCTTCTTTCTTACTTCTTTCATACTTCTTCCTTCTTTCTTTCTTACTTCTTTCTTCTTTCTTTCTTACTTCTTTCTTACTTCTTTCTTACTTCTTTCTTACTTCTTTCTTACTTCTGTCTTTCTTACTTCTTTCTTACTTCTTTCTTATTTCTTTCTTACTTCTTTCTTTCTTCTTTCTTACTTCTTTCTTACTTCTTTCTTACTTCTTTCTTAATTCTTTCTTCCTTATTTCTTACTTCTTTCTTCTTTCTTACTTATTTATTACTTCTTTCTTACTTCATTCTAACTTCTTTTTTCTTCTTTCTTACTTCTTTCTTACTTCTTTCTTCTTTCTTTCTTACATCTTTCTTACTTCTAACTTTCTTCTATTTTAGTTCTTTCTTTCTTCTTTCTTAATTCTTTCTTTCTTCTTTCTTACTTCTTTCTTACTTTTTTCTTTCTTCTTTCTTTGTTCTTTCTTTCTTCTTTCTTACTTCTTTCTTACTTCTTTCTTACTTCTTTCTTATTTCTTTCTTACTTCTTTCTTACTTCTTTCTTACTTCTTTCTTACATCTTTTTTTCTTCTTTCTTACTTCTTTCATTTTTCTTTCTTACTTATTTCTTACTTCTTTCTTACTTCTTTCTTACTTCTTTCTTACTTCTTTCTTACTTCTTTCTTCTTTCTTTCTTACTTCTTTCTCACTTCTTTCATTCTTCTTTCTTACTTCTTTCTTACTTCTTTCTTACTTCTTTCTTTCTTACTTCTTTCTTACTTCTTTCTTCTTTCTTTCTTACTTCTTTCTTCTTTCTTTCTTACTTCTTTCTTACTTCTTTCTTACTTCTTTCTTACTTCTTTCTTACTTCTTTCTTTCTTCGTTCTTACTTCTTTCTTACTTCTTTCTTACTTCTTTCTTCTTTCTTTCTTACTTCTTTCTTACTTCTTTCTTACTTCTTTCTTACTTCTTTCTTACTTCTTTCTTACTTTTTTCTTTCTTCTTTCTTTGTTCTTTCTTTCTTCTTTCTTACTTCTTTCTTACTTCTTTCTTACTTCTTTCTTACTTCTTTCTTACTTCTTTCTTAATTCTTTCTTCCTTATTTCTTACTTCTTTCTTCTTTCTTACTTCTTTCTTACTTCTTTCTTACTTCATTCTAACTTCTTTTTTCTTCTTTCTTACTTCTTTCTTACTTCTTTCTTCTTTCTTTCTTACATCTTTCTTACTTCTAACTTTCTTCTATTTTAGTTCTTTCTTTCTTCTTTCTTAATTCTTTCTTTCTTCTTTCTTACTTCTTTCTTGCTTCTTTCTTACTTCTTTCTTACTTCTTTCTTCTTTCTTTCTTACTTCTTTCTTACTTCTTTCTTACTTCTTTCTTTCTTCTTTCTTACTTCTTTCTTACTTCTTTCTTCTTTCTAACTTCTTTCTTACTTCTTTCTTCATTCCTTCTTACTTCTTTCTTAGTTCTTTCTTACTTCTTTCTTACTTCTTTCTTACTTCTTTCTTCTTTCTTTCTTTCATCTTTCTTACTTCTAACTTTCTTCTATTTTAGTTCTTTCTTTCTTCTTTCTTAATTCTTTCTTTCTTCTTTCTTACTTCTTTCTTGCTTCTTTCTTACCTCGTTCTTACTTCTTTCTTCTTTCTTTCTTACTTCTTTCTTACTTCTTTCTTACTTCTTTCTAACTTCTTTTTTCTTCTTTCTTACTTCTTTCTTACTTCTTTCTTACTTCTTTCTTCTTTCTTTCTTAATTCTTTCTTACTTCTTTCTTACTTCTTTCTTACTTCTTTCTTTCTTCTTTGTTCTTTCTTTCTTCTTTCTTCTTTCTTTCTTACTTCTTTCTTACTTCTTTCTTACTTCTTTCTTACTTCTTTTTTTCTTCTTTCTTACTTCTTTCATAATTCTTTCTTACTTCTTTCTTTCTTATTTCTTACTTCTTTCTTACTTCTTTCTTACTTCTTTCTTACTTCTTTCTTCTTTCTTTCTTACTTCTTTCTTACTTCTTTCTTCTTTCTTACTTCTTTCTTACTTCTTTCTTCATTCCTTCTTACTTCTTTCTTACTTCTTTCTTACTTCTTTCTTACCTCTTCCTTACTTCTTTCTTTCATCTTTCTTCTTTCTTTCTTACTTCTTTCTTCTTTCTTTCCTACTTCTTTCTTATTTCTTTCTTCTTTCTTTCTTACTTCTTTCTTCTTTCTTTCCTACTTCTTTCTTATTTCTTTCTTTCTTCTTTCTTACTTCTTTCTTTCTTCTTTCTTACTTCTTTCATACTTCTTCCTTCTTTCTTTCTTACTTCTTTCTTCTTTCTTTCTTACTTCTTTCTTTCTTCTTTCTTACATCTTTCTTACTTCTTTCTTACTTCTTTCTTAATTCTTTCTTCCTTATTTCTTACTTCTTTCTTCTTTCTTACTTATTTATTACTTCTTTCTTACTTCATTCTAACTTCTTTTTTCTTCTTTCTTACTTCTTTCTTACTTCTTTCTTCTTTCTTTCTTACATCTTTCTTACTTCTAACTTTCTTCTATTTTAGTTCTTTCTTTCTTCTTTCTTAATTCTTTCTTTCTTCTTTCTTACTTCTTTCTTGCTTCTTTCTTACTTCTTTCTTCTTTCTTTCTTACTTCTTTCTTACTTCTTTCTTACTTCTTTCTTACTTCTTTCTTACTTCTTTCTTTCTTCTTTCTTACTTCTTTCTTACTTCTTTCTTCTTTCTAACTTCTTTCTTACTTCTTTCTTCATTCCTTCTTACTTCTTTCTTACTTCTTTCTTACTTCTTTCTTACTTCTTTCTTACTTCTTTCTTACTTCTTTCTTCTAACTTTCTTACTTCTTTCTTTCTTATTTCTTACTTCTTTCTTACTTCTTTCTTACTTCTTTCTAACTTCTTTTTTCATCTTTCTTACTTCTTTCTTACTTCTTTCTTCTTTCTTTCTTACTTCTTTCTTTCTTCTTTCTTCTTTCTTTCTTACTTCTTTCTTACTTCTTTCTTCTTTATTTCTTACTTCTTTCTTACTTCTTTCTTACTTCTTTCTTACTTTTTTCTTTCTTCTTTCTTTGTTCTTTCTTTCTTCTTTATTACTTCTTTCTTACTTCTTTCTCACTTCTTTCTTACTTCTTTCTTACTTCTTTTTTCTTCTTTCTTACTTCTTTCTTACTTCTTTCTAACTTCTTTCTTACTTCTTTCTTACTTCTTTCTTACTTCTTTCTTACTTCTTTCTTACTTCTTTCTTTCTTCTTTCTTAATTCTTTCTTTCTTCTTTCTTACTTCTTTATTACTTCTTTCTTACTTCATTCTTCTTTCTTTCTTCTTCCTTTCTTACTTCTTTCTTACTTCTTTCTTCTTTCTTTCTTCATTCCTTCTTACTTCTTTCTTACTTCTTTCTTACTTCTTTTTACTTATTTCTTACTTCTTTCTTACTTCTTTCTTTCTTCTTTCTTCTTTCTTTCTTACTTCTTTCTTACTTCTTTCTTACTTCTTTTTTTCTTCTTTCTTACTTCTTTCATAATTCTTTCTTACTTCTTTCTTTCTTCTTTCTTACTTCTTTCTTACTTCTTTCTTCTTTCTTTCTTACTTCTTCCTACTTCTTTCTTACTTCTTTCTAACTTCTTTCTTCTTCTTTCTTACTTCTTTCTTACTTCTTTCTTACTTCTTTCTTACTTCTTTCTTACTTCTTTCTTCTTTCTTTCTTACTTCTTTCTTACTTCTTTCTTACTTCTTTCTTAATTTTTTCTTTCTTCTTTCTTTGTTCTTTCTTTCTTCTTTCTTACTTCTTTCTTACTTCTTTCTTACTTCTTTCTTACTTTTTTCTTTCTTCTTTCTTTGTTCTTTCTTTCTTCTTACTTCTTTCTTACTTCTTTCTTACTTCTTTCTTATTTCTTTCTTCTTTCTTTCTTACTTCTTTCTCACTTCTTTCTTTCTTCTTTCTTACTTCTTTCTTACTTCTTTCTTCATTTCTTCTTACTTCTTTCTTACTTCGTTCTTACTTCTTTCTTACTTCTTTCTTACTTCTTTCTTACTTCTTTCTTACTTCTTTCTTACTTCTTTCTTACTTCTTTTTTTCTTCTTTCTTACTTCTTTCATTTTTCTTTCTTACTTCTTTCTTACTTCTTTCTTACTTCTTTCTTACTTCTTTCTTACTTCTTTCTTCTTTCTTTCTTACTTCTTTCTCACTTCTTTCATTCTTCTTTCTTACTTCTTTCTTACTTCTTTCTTACTTCTTTCTTTCTTACTTCTTTCTTACTTCTTTCTTCTTTCTTTCTTACTTCTTTCTTACTTCTTTCTTAGTTCTTTCTTACTTCTTTCTTACTTCTTTCTTACTTCTTTCTTACTTCTTTCGTTCATCTTTCTTCTTTCTTTCTTACTTCTTTCTTCTTTCTTTCCTACTTCTTTCTTATTTCTTTCTTTCTTCTTTCTTACTTCTTTCTTTCTTCTTTCTTACTTCTTTCATACTTCTTCCTTCTTTCTTTCTTACTTCTTTCTTCTTTCTTTCTTACTTCTTTCTTTCTTCTTTCTTACATCTTTCTTACTTCTTTCTTACTTCTTTCTTAATTGTTTCTTCCTTATTTCTTACTTCTTTCTTCTTTCTTATTTATTACTTCTTTCTTACTTCATTCTAACTTCTTTTTTCTTCTTTCTTACTTCTTTCTTACTTCTTTCTTCTTTCTTTCTTACATCTTTCTTACTTCTAACTTTCTTCTATTTTAGTTCTTTCTTTCTTCTTTCTTAATTCTTTCTTTCTTCTTTCTTACTTCTTTCTTGCTTCTTTCTTACTTCTTTCTTACTTCTTTCTTCTTTCTTTCTTACTTCTTTCTTACTTCTTTCTTACTTCTTTCTTACTTCTTTCTTTCTTCTTTCTTACTTCTTTCTTACTTCTTTCTTCTTTCTAACTTCTTTCTTACTTCTTTCTTCATTCCTTCTTACTTCTTTCTTACTTCTTTCTTACTTCTTTCTTACTTCTTTCTTACTTCTTTCTTACTTCTTTCTTACTTCTTTCTTCTATCTTTCTTACTTCTTTCTTTCTTATTTCTTACTTCTTTCTTACTTCTTTCTTACTTCTTTCTAACTTCTTTTTTCATCTTTCTTACTTCTTTCTTACTTCTTTCTTCTTTCTTTCTTACTTCTTTCTTTCTTCTTTCTTCTTTCTTTCTTACTTCTTTCTTACTTCTTTCTTACTTCTTTCTTACTTCTTTCATACTTCTTTCTTTCTTCTTTCTTACTTCTTTCATACTTCTTTCTTACTTCTTTCTTTCTTACTTCTTCCTACTTCTTTCTTACTTCTTTCTAACTTTTTTTTCTTCTTTCTTACTTCTTTCTTACTTCTTTCTTACTTCTTTCTTACTTCTTTCTTCTTTATTTCTTACTTCTTTCTTACTTCTTTCTTACTTCTTTCTTACTTTTTTCTTTCTTCTTTCTTTGTTCTTTCTTTCTTCTTTCTTACTTCTTTCTTACTTCTTTCTCACTTCTTTCTTACTTCTTTCTTACTTCTTTTTTTCTTCTTTCTTACTTCTTTCTTACTTCTTTCTAACTTCTTTCTTACTTCTTTCTTACTTCTTTCTTACTTCTTTCTTACTTCTTTCTTACTTCTTTCTTTCTTCTTTCTTAATTCTTTCTTTCTTCTTTCTTACTTCTTTATTACTTCTTTCTTACTTCATTCTTCTTTCTTTCTTCTTCCTTTCTTACTTCTTTCTTACTTCTTTCTTCTTTCTTTCTTCATTCCTTCTTACTTCTTTCTTACTTCTTTCTTACTTCTTTTTACTTATTTCTTACTTCTTTCTTACTTCTTTCTTTCTTCTTTCTTCTTTCTTTCTTACTTCTTTCTTACTTCTTTCTTACTTCTTTCTTACTTCTTTTTTTCTTCTTTCTTACTTCTTTCATAATTCTTTCTTACTTCTTTCTTTCTTCTTTCTTACTTCTTTCTTACTTCTTTCTTCTTTCTTTCTTACTTCTTCCTACTTCTTTCTTACTTCTTTCTAACTTCTTTCTTCTTCTTTCTTACTTCTTTCTTACTTCTTTCTTACTTCTTTCTTACTTCTTTCTTACTTCTTTCTTCTTTCTTTCTTACTTCTTTCTTACTTCTTTCTTACTTCTTTCTTACTTTTTTCTTTCTTCTTTCTTTGTTCTTTCTTTCTTCTTTCTTACTTCTTTCTTACTTCTTTCTTACTTCTTCCTTACTTTTTTCTTTCTTCTTTCTTTGTTCTTTCTTTCTTCTTTCTTACTTCTTTCTTACTTCTTTCTTACTTCTTTCTTATTTCTTTCTTCTTTCTTTCTTACTTCTTTCTCACTTCTTTCTTTCTTCTTTCTTACTTCTTTCTTCATTCCTTCTTACTTCTTTCTTACTTCGTTCTTACTTCTTTCTTACTTCTTTCTTACTTCTTTCTTACTTCTTTCTTACTTCTTTCTTACTTCTTTTTTACTTCTTTTTTTCTTCTTTCTTACTTCTTTCATTTTTCTTTCTTACTTCTTTCTTACTTCTTTCTTACTTCTTTCTTACTTCTTTCTTACTTCTTTCTTACTTCTTTCTTACTACTTTCTTCTTTATTTCTTACTTCTTTCTCACTTCTTTCATTCTTCTTTCTTACTTCTTTCTTACTTCTTTCTTACTTCTTTCTTTCTTACTTCTTTCTTACTTCTTTCTTACTTCTTTCTTACTTCTTTCTTAATTCTTTCTTCCTTATTTCTTACTTCTTTCTTCTTTCTTACTTCTTTCTTACTTCTTTCTTACTTCATTCTAACTTCTTTTTTCTTCTTTCTTACTTCTTTCTTACTTCTTTCTTCTTTCTTTCTTACATCTTTCTTACTTCTAACTTTCTTCTATTTTAGTTCTTTCTTTCTTCTTTCTTAATTCTTTCTTTCTTCTTTCTTACTTCTTTCTTGCTTCTTTCTTACCTCGTTCTTACTTCTTTCTTCTTTCTTTCTTACTTCTTTCTTACTACTTTCTTACTTCTTTCTAACTTCTTTTTTCTTCTTTCTTACTTCTTTCTTACTTCTTTCTTACTTCTTTCTTACTTCTTTCTTCTTTCTTTCTTACTTCTTTCTTACTTCTTTCTTACTTCTTTCTTACTTCTTTCTTTCTTCTTTGTTCTTTCTTTCTTCTTTCTTCTTTCTTTCTTACTTCTTTCTTACTTCTTTCTTACTTCTTTCTTACTTCTTTTTTTCTTCTTTCTTACTTCTTTCATAATTCTTTCTTACTTCTTTCTTTCTTATTTCTTACTTCTTTCTTACTTCTTTCTTACTTCTTTCTTCTTTCTTTCTTACTTCTTTCTTACTTCTTTCTTCTTTCTTACTTCTTTCTTACTTCTTTCTTCATTCCTTCTTACTTCTTTCTTACTTCTTTCTTACTTCTTTCTTACTTCTTCCTTACTTCTTTCTTTCATCTTTCTTCTTTCTTTCTTACTTCTTTCTTCTTTCTTTCCTACTTCTTTCTTATTTCTTTCTTTCTTCTTTCTTACTTCTTTCTTTCTTCTTTCTTACTTCTTTCATACTTCTTCCTTCTTTCTTTCTTACTTCTTTCTTCTTTCTTTCTTACTTCTTTCTTACTTCTTTCTTACTTCTTTCTAACTTCTTTCTTACTTCTGTCTTTCTTACTTCTTTCTTACTTCTTTCTTATTTCTTTCTTACTTCTTTCTTTCTTCTTTCTTACTTCTTTCTTACTTCTTTCTTACTTCTTTCTTAATTCTTTCTTCCTTATTTCTTACTTCTTTCTTCTTTCTTACTTATTTATTACTTCTTTCTTACTTCTTTCTTTGTTCTTTCTTTCTTCTTTCTTACTTCTTTCTTACTTCTTTCTTACTTCTTTCTTCTTTCTTTCTTACATCTTTCATACTTCTAACTTTCTTCTATTTTAGTTCTTTCTTTCTTCTTTCTTAATTCTTTCTTTCTTCTTTCTTACTTCTTTCTTACTTTTTTCTTTCTTCTTTCTTTGTTCTTTCTTTCTTCTTTCTTACTTCTTTCTTACTTCTTTCTTACTTCTTTCTTATTTCTTTCTTACTTCTTTCTTACTTCTTTCTTACTTCTTTCTTACTTCTTTTTTTCTTCTTTCTTACTTCTTTCATTTTTCTTTCTTACTTATTTCTTACTTCTTTCTTACTTCTTTCTTACTTCTTTCTTACTTCTTTCTTACTTCTTTCTTCTTTCTTTCTTACTTCTTTCTCACTTCTTTCATTCTTCTTTCTTACTTCTTTCTTACTTCTTTCTTACTTCTTTCTTTCTTACTTCTTTCTTACTTCTTTCTTCTTTCTTTCTTACTTCTTTCTTACTTCTTCCTTAGTTCTTTCTTACTTCTTTCTTACTTCTTTCTTACTTCTTTCTTACTTCTTTCTTACTTCTTTCTTCTTTCTTTCTTACTTCTTTCTTACTTCTTTCTTACTTCTTTCTTACTTCTTTCTTACTTCTTTCTTTCTTCGTTCTTACTTCTTTCTTACTTCTTTCTTACTTCTTTCTTCTTTCTTTCTTACTTCTTTCTTACTTCTTTCTTACTTCTTTCTTACTTCTTTCTTACTTCTTTCTTACTTTTTTCTTTCTTCTTTCTTTGTTCTTTCTTTCTTCTTTCTTACTTCTTTCTTACTTCTTTCTTACTTCTTTCTTACTTCTTTCTTACTTCTTTCTTACTTCTTTCTTACATCTTTCTTAATTCTTTCTTCCTTATTTCTTACTTCTTTCTTCTTTCTTACTTCTTTCTTACTTCTTTCTTACTTCATTCTAACTTCTTTTTTCTTCTTTCTTACTTCTTTCTTACTTCTTTCTTCTTTCTTTCTTACATCTTTCTTACTTCTAACTTTCTTCTATTTTAGTTCTTTCTTTCTTCTTTCTTAATTCTTTCTTTCTTCTTTCTTACTTCTTTCTTGCTTCTTTCTTACTTCTTTCTTACTTCTTTCTTCTTTCTTTCTTACTTCTTTCTTACTTCTTTCTTACTTCTTTCTTTCTTCTTTCTTACTTCTTTCTTACTTCTTTCTTCTTTCTAACTTCTTTCTTACTTCTTTCTTAATTCCTTCTTACTTCTTTCTTAGTTCTTTCTTACTTCTTTCTTACTTCTTTCTTCTTTCTTTCTTACATCTTTCTTACTTCTAACTTTCTTCTATTTTAGTTCTTTCTTTCTTCTTTCTTAATTCTTTCTTTCTTCTTTCTTACTTCTTTCTTGCTTCTTTCTTACCTCGTTCTTACTTCTTTCTTCTTTCTTTCTTACTTCTTTCTTACTTCTTTCTTACTTCTTTCTAACTTCTTTTTTCTTCTTTCTTACTTCTTTCTTACTTCTTTCTTACTTCTTTCTTACTTCTTTTTTTCTTCTTTCTTACTTCTTTCATAATTCTTTCTTACTTCTTTCTTTCTTATTTCTTACTTCTTTCTTACTTCTTTCTTACTTCTTTCTTCTTTCTTTCTTACTTCTTTCTTACTTCTTTCTTCTTTCTTACTTCTTTCTTACTTCTTTCTTCATTCCTTCTTACTTCTTTCTTACTTCTTTCTTACTTCTTTCTTACCTCTTCCTTACTTCTTTCTTTCATCTTTCTTCTTTCTTTCTTACTTCTTTCTTCTTTCTTTCCTACTTCTTTCTTATTTCTTTCTTTCTTCTTTCTTACTTCTTTCTTTCTTCTTTCTTACTTCTTTCATACTTCTTCCTTCTTTCTTTCTTACTTCTTTCTTCTTTCTTTCTTACTTCTTTCTTTCTTCTTTCTTACATCTTTCTTACTTCTTTCTTACTTCTTTCTTAATTCTTTCTTCCTTATTTCTTACTTCTTTCTTCTTTCTTACTTATTTATTACTTCTTTCTTACTTCATTCTAACTTCTTTCTTCTTCTTTCTTACTTCTTTCTTACTTCTTTCTTCTTTCTTTCTTACATCTTTCTTACTTCTAACTTTCTTCTATTTTAGTTCTTTCTTTCTTCTTTCTTAATTCTTTCTTTCTTCTTTCTTACTTCTTTCTTGCTTCTCTCTTACTTCTTTCTTACTTCTTTCTTCTTTCTTTCTTACTTCTTTCTTACTTCTTTCTTCTTTCTTTCTTACATCTTTCTTACTTCTAACTTTCTTCTATTTTAGTTCTTTCTTTCTTCTTTCTTAATTCTTTCTTTCTTCTTTCTTACTTCTTTCTTGCTTCTTTCTTACCTCGTTCTTACTTCTTTCTTCTTTCTTTCTTACTTCTTTCTTACTTCTTTCTTACTTCTTTCTAACTTCTTTTTTCTTCTTTCTTACTTCTTTCTTACTTCTTTCTTACTTCTTTCTTCTTTCTTTCTTACTTCTTTCTTACTTCTTTCTTACTTCTTTCTTACTTCTTTCTTTCTTCTTTGTTCTTTCTTTCTTCTTTCTTCTTTCTTTCTTACTTCTTTCTTACTTCTTTCTTACTTCTTTCTTACTTCTTTTTTACTTCTTTTTTTCTTCTTTCTTACTTCTTTCATTTTTCTTTCTTACTTCTTTCTTACTTCTTTCTTACTTCTTTCTTACTTCTTTCTTACTTCTTTCTTACTTCTTTCTTACTACTTTCTTCTTTCTTTCTTACTTCTTTCTCACTTCTTTCATTCTTCTTTCTTACTTCTTTCTTACTTCTTTCTTACTTCTTTCTTTCTTACTTCTTTCTTACTTCTTTCTTACTTCTTTCTTACTTCTTTCTTAATTCTTTCTTCCTTATTTCTTACTTCTTTCTTCTTTCTTACTTCTTTCTTACTTCTTTCTTACTTCATTCTAACTTCTTTTTTCTTCTTTCTTACTTCTTTCTTACTTCTTTCTTCTTTCTTTCTTACATCTTTCTTACTTCTAACTTTCTTCTATTTTAGTTCTTTCTTTCTTCTTTCTTAATTCTTTCTTTCTTCTTTCTTACTTCTTTCTTGCTTCTTTCTTACCTCGTTCTTACTTCTTTCTTCTTTCTTTCTTACTTCTTTCTTACTACTTTCTTACTTCTTTCTAACTTCTTTTTTCTTCTTTCTTACTTCTTTCTTACTTCTTTCTTACTTCTTTCTTACTTCTTTCTTCTTTCTTTCTTACTTCTTTCTTACTTCTTTCTTACTTCTTTCTTACTTCTTTCTTTCTTCTTTGTTCTTTCTTTCTTCTTTCTTCTTTCTTTCTTACTTCTTTCTTACTTCTTTCTTACTTCTTTCTTACTTCTTTTTTTCTTCTTTCTTACTTCTTTCATAATTCTTTCTTACTTCTTTCTTTCTTATTTCTTACTTCTTTCTTACTTCTTTCTTACTTCTTTCTTCTTTCTTTCTTACTTCTTTCTTACTTCTTTCTTCTTTCTTACTTCTTTCTTACTTCTTTCTTCATTCCTTCTTACTTCTTTCTTACTTCTTTCTTACTTCTTTCTTACTTCTTCCTTACTTCTTTCTTTCATCTTTCTTCTTTCTTTCTTACTTCTTTCTTCTTTCTTTCCTACTTCTTTCTTATTTCTTTCTTTCTTCTTTCTTACTTCTTTCTTTCTTCTTTCTTACTTCTTTCATACTTCTTCCTTCTTTCTTTCTTACTTCTTTCTTCTTTCTTTCTTACTTCTTTCTTACTTCTTTCTTACTTCTTTCTAACTTCTTTCTTACTTCTGTCTTTCTTACTTCTTTCTTACTTCTTTCTTATTTCTTTCTTACTTCTTTCTTTCTTCTTTCTTACTTCTTTCTTACTTCTTTCTTACTTCTTTCTTAATTCTTTCTTCCTTATTTCTTACTTCTTTCTTCTTTCTTACTTATTTATTACTTCTTTCTTACTTCTTTCTTTGTTCTTTCTTTCTTCTTTCTTACTTCTTTCTTACTTCTTTCTTACTTCTTTCTTCTTTCTTTCTTACATCTTTCATACTTCTAACTTTCTTCTATTTTAGTTCTTTCTTTCTTCTTTCTTAATTCTTTCTTTCTTCTTTCTTTCTTCTTTCTTTGTTCTTTCTTTCTTCTTTCTTACTTCTTTCTTACTTCTTTCTTACTTCTTTCTTATTTCTTTCTTACTTCTTTCTTACTTCTTTCTTACTTCTTTCTTACTTCTTTTTTTCTTCTTTCTTACTTCTTTCATTTTTCTTTCTTACTTATTTCTTACTTCTTTCTTACTTCTTTCTTACTTCTTTCTTACTTCTTTCTTACTTCTTTCTTCTTTCTTTCTTACTTCTTTCTCACTTCTTTCATTCTTCTTTCTTACTTCTTTCTTACTTCTTTCTTACTTCTTTCTTTCTTACTTCTTTCTTACTTCTTTCTTCTTTCTTTCTTACTTCTTTCTTACTTCTTCCTTAGTTCTTTCTTACTTCTTTCTTACTTCTTTCTTACTTCTTTCTTACTTCTTTCTTACTTCTTTCTTCTTTCTTTCTTACTTCTTTCTTACTTCTTTCTTACTTCTTTCTTACTTCTTTCTTACTTCTTTCTTTCTTCGTTCTTACTTCTTTCTTACTTCTTTCTTACTTCTTTCTTCTTTCTTTCTTACTTCTTTCTTACTTCTTTCTTACTTCTTTCTTACTTCTTTCTTACTTCTTTCTTACTTTTTTCTTTCTTCTTTCTTTGTTCTTTCTTTCTTCTTTCTTACTTCTTTCTTACTTCTTTCTTACTTCTTTCTTACTTCTTTCTTACTTCTTTCTTACTTCTTTCTTACATCTTTCTTAATTCTTTCTTCCTTATTTCTTACTTCTTTCTTCTTTCTTACTTCTTTCTTACTTCTTTCTTACTTCATTCTAACTTCTTTTTTCTTCTTTCTTACTTCTTTCTTACTTCTTTCTTCTTTCTTTCTTACATCTTTCTTACTTCTAACTTTCTTCTATTTTAGTTCTTTCTTTCTTCTTTCTTAATTCTTTCTTTCTTCTTTCTTACTTCTTTCTTGCTTCTTTCTTACTTCTTTCTTACTTCTTTCTTCTTTCTTTCTTACTTCTTTCTTACTTCTTTCTTACTTCTTTCTTTCTTCTTTCTTACTTCTTTCTTACTTCTTTCTTCTTTCTAACTTCTTTCTTACTTCTTTCTTAATTCCTTCTTACTTCTTTCTTAGTTCTTTCTTACTTCTTTCTTACTTCTTTCTTCTTTCTTTCTTACATCTTTCTTACTTCTAACTTTCTTCTATTTTAGTTCTTTCTTTCTTCTTTCTTAATTCTTTCTTTCTTCTTTCTTACTTCTTTCTTGCTTCTTTCTTACCTCGTTCTTACTTCTTTCTTCTTTCTTTCTTACTTCTTTCTTACTTCTTTCTTACTTCTTTCTAACTTCTTTTTTCTTCTTTCTTACTTCTTTCTTACTTCTTTCTTACTTCTTTCTTACTTCTTTTTTTCTTCTTTCTTACTTCTTTCATAATTCTTTCTTACTTCTTTCTTTCTTATTTCTTACTTCTTTCTTACTTCTTTCTTACTTCTTTCTTCTTTCTTTCTTACTTCTTTCTTACTTCTTTCTTCTTTCTTACTTCTTTCTTACTTCTTTCTTCATTCCTTCTTACTTCTTTCTTACTTCTTTCTTACTTCTTTCTTACCTCTTCCTTACTTCTTTCTTTCATCTTTCTTCTTTCTTTCTTACTTCTTTCTTCTTTCTTTCCTACTTCTTTCTTATTTCTTTCTTTCTTCTTTCTTACTTCTTTCTTTCTTCTTTCTTACTTCTTTCATACTTCTTCCTTCTTTCTTTCTTACTTCTTTCTTCTTTCTTTCTTACTTCTTTCTTTCTTCTTTCTTACATCTTTCTTACTTCTTTCTTACTTCTTTCTTAATTCTTTCTTCCTTATTTCTTACTTCTTTCTTCTTTCTTACTTATTTATTACTTCTTTCTTACTTCATTCTAACTTCTTTCTTCTTCTTTCTTACTTCTTTCTTACTTCTTTCTTCTTTCTTTCTTACATCTTTCTTACTTCTAACTTTCTTCTATTTTAGTTCTTTCTTTCTTCTTTCTTAATTCTTTCTTTCTTCTTTCTTACTTCTTTCTTGCTTCTCTCTTACTTCTTTCTTACTTCTTTCTTCTTTCTTTCTTACTTCTTTCTTACTTCTTTCTTCTTTCTTTCTTACATCTTTCTTACTTCTAACTTTCTTCTATTTTAGTTCTTTCTTTCTTCTTTCTTAATTCTTTCTTTCTTCTTTCTTACTTCTTTCTTGCTTCTTTCTTACCTCGTTCTTACTTCTTTCTTCTTTCTTTCTTACTTCTTTCTTACTTCTTTCTTACTTCTTTCTAACTTCTTTTTTCTTCTTTCTTACTTCTTTCTTACTTCTTTCTTACTTCTTTCTTCTTTCTTTCTTACTTCTTTCTTACTTCTTTCTTACTTCTTTCTTACTTCTTTCTTTCTTCTTTGTTCTTTCTTTCTTCTTTCTTCTTTCTTTCTTACTTCTTTCTTACTTCTTTCTTACTTCTTTCTTACTTCTTTTTTTCTTCTTTCTTACTTCTTTCATAATTCTTTCTTACTTCTTTCTTTCTTATTTCTTACTTCTTTCTTACTTCTTTCTTACTTCTTTCTTACTTCTTTCTTCTTTCTTTCTTACTTCTTTCTTACTTCTTTCTTCTTTCTTACTTCTTTCTTACTTCTTTCTTCATTCCTTCTTACTTCTTTCTTACTTCTTTCTTACTTCTTTCTTACCTCTTCCTTACTTCTTTCTTTCATCTTTCTTCTTTCTTTCTTACTTCTTTCTTCTTTCTTTCCTACTTCTTTCTTATTTCTTTCTTTCTTCTTTCTTACTTCTTTCTTTCTTCTTTCTTACTTCTTTCATACTTCTTCCTTCTTTCTTTCTTACTTCTTTCTTCTTTCTTTCTTACTTCTTTCTTTCTTCTTTCTTACATCTTTCTTACTTCTTTCTTACTTCTTTCTTAATTCTTTCTTCCTTATTTCTTACTTCTTTCTTCTTTCTTACTTATTTATTACTTCTTTCTTACTTCATTCTAACTTCTTTTTTCTTCTTTCTTACTTCTTTCTTACTTCTTTCTTCTTTCTTTCTTACATCTTTCTTACTTCTAACTTTCTTCTATTTTAGTTCTTTCTTTCTTCTTTCTTAATTCTTTCTTTCTTCTTTCTTACTTCTTTCTTGCTTCTCTCTTACTTCTTTCTTACTTCTTTCTTCTTTCTTTCTTACTTCTTTCTTACTTCTTTCTTACTTCTTTCTTACTTCTTTCTTTCTTCTTTCTTACTTCTTTCTTACTTCTTTCTTCTTTCTAACTTCTTTCTTACTTCTTTCTTCATTCCTTCTTACTTCTTTCTTACTTCTTTCTTACTTCTTTCTTACTTCTTTCTTACTTCTTTCTTACTTCTTTCTTCTATCTTTCTTACTTCTTTCTTTCTTATTTCTTACTTCTTTCTTACTTCTTTCTTACTTCTTTCTTACTTCTTTCTTACTTCTTTTTTTCTTCTTTCTTACTTCTTTCATAATTCTTTCTTACTTCTTTCTTTCTTATTTCTTACTTCTTTCTTACTTCTTTCTTACTTCTTTCTTCTTTCTTTCTTACTTCTTTCTTACTTCTTTCTTCTTTCTTACTTCTTTCTTACTTCTTTCTTCATTCCTTCTTACTTCTTTCTTACTTCTTTCTTACTTCTTTCTTACTTCTTCCTTACTTCTTTCTTTCATCTTTCTTCTTTCTTTCTTACTTCTGTCTTCTTTCTTTCCTACTTCTTTCTTATTTCTTTCTTTCTTCTTTCTTACTTCTTTCTTTCTTCTTTCTTACTTCTTTCATACTTCTTCCTTCTTTCTTTCTTACTTCTTTCTTCTTTCTTTCTTACTTCTTTCTTACTTCTTTCTTACTTCTTTCTTACTTCTTTCTTACTTCTGTCTTTCTTACTTCTTTCTTACTTCTTTCTTATTTCTTTCTTACTTCTTTCTTTCTTCTTTCTTACTTCTTTCTTACTTCTTTCTTACTTCTTTCTTAATTCTTTCTTCCTTATTTCTTACTTCTTTCTTCTTTCTTACTTATTTATTACTTCTTTCTTACTTCATTCTAACTTCTTTTTTCTTCTTTCTTACTTCTTTCTTACTTCTTTCTTCTTTCTTTCTTACATCTTTCTTACTTCTAACTTTCTTCTATTTTAGTTCTTTCTTTCTTCTTTCTTAATTCTTTCTTTCTTCTTTCTTACTTCTTTCTTACTTTTTTCTTTCTTCTTTCTTTGTTCTTTCTTTCTTCTTTCTTACTTCTTTCTTACTTCTTTCTTATTTCTTTCTTACTTCTTTCTTACTTCTTTCTTACTTCTTTCTTACTTCTTTTTTTCTTCTTTCTTACTTCTTTCATTTTTCTTTCTTACTTATTTCTTACTTCTTTCTTACTTCTTTCTTACTTCTTTCTTACTTCTTTCTTACTTCTTTCTTACTTCTTTCTTCTTTCTTTCTTACTTCTTTCTCACTTCTTTCATTCTTCTTTCTTACTTCTTTCTTACTTCTTTCTTACTTCTTTCTTTCTTACTTCTTTCTTACTTCTTTCTTCTTTCTTTCTTACTTCTTTCTTACTTCTTCCTTAGTTCTTTCTTACTTCTTTCTTACTTCTTTCTTACTTCTTTCTTACTTCTTTCTTACTTCTTTCTTCTTTCTTTCTTACTTCTTTCTTACTTCTTTCTTACTTCTTTCTTACTTCTTTCTTACTTCTTTCTTTCTTCGTTCTTACTTCTTTCTTACTTCTTTCTTACTTCTTTCTTCTTTCTTTCTTACTTCTTTCTTACTTCTTTCTTACTTCTTTCTTACTTCTTTCTTACTTCTTTCTTACTTTTTTCTTTCTTCTTTCTTTGTTCTTTCTTTCTTCTTTCTTACTTCTTTCTTACTTCTTTCTTACTTCTTTCTTACTTCTTTCTTACTTCTTTCTTACTTCTTTCTTAATTCTTTCTTCCTTATTTCTTACTTCTTTCTTCTTTCTTACTTCTTTCTTACTTCTTTCTTACTTCATTCTAACTTCTTTTTTCTTCTTTCTTACTTCTTTCTTACTTCTTTCTTCTTTCTTTCTTACATCTTTCTTACTTCTAACTTTCTTCTATTTTAGTTCTTTCTTTCTTCTTTCTTAATTCTTTCTTTCTTCTTTCTTACTTCTTTCTTGCTTCTTTCTTACTTCTTTCTTACTTCTTTCTTCTTTCTTTCTTACTTCTTTCTTACTTCTTTCTTACTTCTTTCTTTCTTCTTTCTTACTTCTTTCTTACTTCTTTCTTCTTTCTAACTTCTTTCTTACTTCTTTCTTCATTCCTTCTTACTTCTTTCTTAGTTCTTTCTTACTTCTTTCTTACTTCTTTCTTACTTCTTTCTTCTTTCTTTCTTACATCTTTCTTACTTCTAACTTTCTTCTATTTTAGTTCTTTCTTTCTTCTTTCTTAATTCTTTCTTTCTTCTTTCTTACTTCTTTCTTGCTTCTTTCTTACCTCGTTCTTACTTCTTTCTTCTTTCTTTCTTACTTCTTTCTTACTTCTTTCTTACTTCTTTCTAACTTCTTTTTTCTTCTTTCTTACTTCTTTCTTACTTCTTTCTTACTTCTTTCTTCTTTCTTTCTTACTTCTTTCTTACTTCTTTCTTACTTCTTTCTTACTTCTTTCTTTCTTCTTTGTTCTTTCTTTCTTCTTTCTTCTTTCTTTCTTACTTCTTTCTTACTTCTTTCTTACTTCTTTCTTACTTCTTTTTTTCTTCTTTCTTACTTCTTTCATAATTCTTTCTTACTTCTTTCTTTCTTATTTCTTACTTCTTTCTTACTTCTTTCTTACTTCTTTCTTACTTCTTTCTTCTTTCTTTCTTACTTCTTTCTTACTTCTTTCTTCTTTCTTACTTCTTTCTTACTTCTTTCTTCATTCCTTCTTACTTCTTTCTTACTTCTTTCTTACTTCTTTCTTACCTCTTCCTTACTTCTTTCTTTCATCTTTCTTCTTTCTTTCTTACTTCTTTCTTCTTTCTTTCCTACTTCTTTCTTATTTCTTTCTTTCTTCTTTCTTACTTCTTTCTTTCTTCTTTCTTACTTCTTTCATACTTCTTCCTTCTTTCTTTCTTACTTCTTTCTTCTTTCTTTCTTACTTCTTTCTTTCTTCTTTCTTACATCTTTCTTACTTCTTTCTTACTTCTTTCTTAATTCTTTCTTCCTTATTTCTTACTTCTTTCTTCTTTCTTACTTATTTATTACTTCTTTCTTACTTCATTCTAACTTCTTTTTTCTTCTTTCTTACTTCTTTCTTACTTCTTTCTTCTTTCTTTCTTACATCTTTCTTACTTCTAACTTTCTTCTATTTTAGTTCTTTCTTTCTTCTTTCTTAATTCTTTCTTTCTTCTTTCTTACTTCTTTCTTGCTTCTTTCTTACTTCTTTCTTACTTCTTTCTTCTTTCTTTCTTACTTCTTTCTTACTTCTTTCTTACTTCTTTCTTACTTCTTTCTTTCTTCTTTCTTACTTCTTTCTTACTTCTTTCTTCTTTCTAACTTCTTTCTTACTTCTTTCTTCATTCCTTCTTACTTCTTTCTTACTTCTTTCTTACTTCTTTCTTACTTCTTTCTTACTTCTTTCTTACTTCTTTCTTCTATCTTTCTTACTTCTTTCTTTCTTATTTCTTACTTCTTTCTTACTTCTTTCTTACTTCTTTCTAACTTCTTTTTTCATCTTTCTTACTTCTTTCTTACTTCTTTCTTCTTTCTTTCTTACTTCTTTCTTTCTTCTTTCTTCTTTCTTTCTTACTTCTTTCTTACTTCTTTCTTCTTTATTTCTTACTTCTTTCTTACTTCTTTCTTACTTCTTTCTTACTTTTTTCTTTCTTCTTTCTTTGTTCTTTCTTTCTTCTTTATTACTTCTTTCTTACTTCTTTCTCACTTCTTTCTTACTTCTTTCTTACTTCTTTCTTACTTCTTTCTTACTTCTTTCTTACTTCTTTCTAACTTCTTTCTTACTTCTTTCTTACTTCTTTCTTACTTCTTTCTTACTTCTTTCTTACTTCTTTCTTTCTTCTTTCTTAATTCTTTCTTTCTTCTTTCTTACTTCTTTATTACTTCTTTCTTACTTCATTCTTCTTTCTTTCTTCTTCCTTTCTTACTTCTTTCTTACTTCTTTCTTCTTTCTTTCTTCATTCCTTCTTACTTCTTTCTTACTTATTTCTTACTTCTTTTTACTTATTTCTTACTTCTTTCTTACTTCTTTCTTTCTTCTTTCTTCTTTCTTTCTTACTTCTTTCTTACTTCTTTCTTACTTCTTTTTTTCTTCTTTCTTACTTCTTTCATAATTCTTTCTTACTTCTTTCTTTCTTCTTTCTTACTTCTTTCTTACTTCTTTCTTCTTTCTTTCTTACTTCTTCCTACTTCTTTCTTACTTCTTTCTAACTTCTTTCTTCTTCTTTCTTACTTCTTTCTTACTTCTTTCTTACTTCTTTCTTACTTCTTTCTTACTTCTTTCTTCTTTCTTTCTTACTTCTTTCTTACTTCTTTCTTACTTCTTTCTTAATTTTTTCTTTCTTCTTTCTTTGTTCTTTCTTTCTTCTTTCTTACTTCTTTCTTACTTCTTTCTTACTTCTTTCTTACTTTTTTCTTTCTTCTTTCTTTGTTCTTTCTTTCTTCTTTCTTACTTCTTTCTTACTTCTTTCTTACTTCTTTCTTATTTCTTTCTTCTTTCTTTCTTACTTCTTTCTCACTTCTTTCTTTCTTCTTTCTTACTTCTTTCTTACTTCTTTCTTCATTTCTTCTTACTTCTTTCTTACTTCGTTCTTACTTCTTTCTTACTTCTTTCTTACTTCTTTCTTACTTCTTTCTTACTTCTTTCTTACTTCTTTCTTACTTCTTTTTTTCTTCTTTCTTACTTCTTTCATTTTTCTTTCTTACTTCTTTCTTACTTCTTTCTTACTTCTTTCTTACTTCTTTCTTACTTCTTTCTTACTTCTTTCTTACTTCTTTCTTACTTCTTTCTTCTTTCTTTCTTACTTCTTTCTCACTTCTTTCATTCTTCTTTCTTAATTCTTTCTTACTTCTTTCTTACTTCTTTCTTTCTTACTTCTTTCTTACTTCTTTCTTCTTTCTTTCTTACTTCTTTCTTACTTCTTTCTTAGTTCTTTCTAACTTCTTTCTTACTTCTTTCTTACTTCTTTCTTACTTCTTTCTTTCATCTTTCTTCTTTCTTTCTTACTTCTTTCTTCTTTCTTTCCTACTTCTTTCTTATTTCTTTCTTTCTTCTTTCTTACTTCTTTCATACTTCTTCCTTCTTTCTTTCTTACTTCTTTCTTCTTTCTTTCTTACTTCTTTCT
Organism: Columba livia; assembly: GCF_036013475.1. Taxonomy (NCBI): domain Eukaryota; kingdom Metazoa; phylum Chordata; class Aves; order Columbiformes; family Columbidae; genus Columba; species Columba livia. The sequence goes on from NW_027043817.1 coordinate 77,347, forward strand.
TTCTTCTTTCTTACATCTTTCTTACTTCTTTCTTACTTCTTTCTTAATTGTTTCTTCCTTATTTCTTACTTCTTTCTTCTTTCTTATTTATTACTTCTTTCTTACTTCATTCTAACTTCTTTTTTCTTCTTTCTTACTTCTTTCTTACTTCTTTCTTCTTTCTTTCTTACATCTTTCTTACTTCTAACTTTCTTCTATTTTAGTTCTTTCTTTCTTCTTTCTTAATTCTTTCTTTCTTCTTTCTTACTTCTTTCTTGCTTCTTTCTTACTTCTTTCTTACTTCTTTCTTCTTTCTTTCTTACTTCTTTCTTACTTCTTTCTTACTTCTTTCTTACTTCTTTCTTTCTTCTTTCTTACTTCTTTCTTACTTCTTTCTTCTTTCTAACTTCTTTCTTACTTCTTTCTTCATTCCTTCTTACTTCTTTCTTACTTCTTTCTTACTTCTTTCTTCCTTCTTTCTTACTTCTTTCTTACTTCTTTCTTACTTCTTTCTTCTATCTTTCTTACTTCTTTCTTTCTTATTTCTTACTTCTTTCTTACTTCTTTCTTACTTCTTTCTAACTTCTTTTTTCATCTTTCTTACTTCTTTCTTACTTCTTTCTTCTTTCTTTCTTACTTCTTTCTTTCTTCTTTCTTCTTTCTTTCTTACTTCTTTCTTACTTCTTTCTTACTTCTTTCTTACTTCTTTCTTACTTCTTTCATACTTCTTTCTTTCTTCTTTCTTACTTCTTTCATACTTCTTTCTTACTTCTTTCTTTCTTACTTCTTCCTACTTCTTTCTTACTTCTTTCTAACTTTTTTTTCTTCTTTCTTACTTCTTTCTTACTTCTTTCTTACTTCTTTCTTACTTCTTTCTTCTTTATTTCTTACTTCTTTCTTACTTCTTTCTTACTTCTTTCTCACTTCTTTCTTACTTCTTTCTTACTTCTTTTTTTCTTCTTTCTTACTTCTTTCTTACTTCTTTCTAACTTCTTTCTTACTTCTTTCTTACTTCTTTCTTACTTCTTTCTTACTTCTTTCTTACTTCTTTCTTTCTTCTTTCTTAATTCTTTCTTTCTTCTTTCTTACTTCTTTATTACTTCTTTCTTACTTCATTCTTCTTTCTTTCTTCTTCCTTAGTTACTTCTTTCTTACTTCTTTCTTCTTTCTTTCTTCATTCCTTCTTACTTCTTTCTTACTTCTTTCTTACTTCTTTTTACTTATTTCTTACTTCTTTCTTACTTCTTTCTTTCTTCTTTCTTCTTTCTTTCTTACTTCTTTCTCTACTTCTTTCTTACTTCTTTCTTACTTCTTTTTTTCTTCTTTCTTACTTCTTTCATAATTCTTTCTTACTTCTTTCTTTCTTCTTTCTTACTTCTTTCTTACTTCTTTCTTCTTTCTTTCTTACTTCTTCCTACTTCTTTCTTACTTCTTTCTAACTTCTTTCTTCTTCTTTCTTACTTCTTTCTTACTTCTTTCTTACTTCTTTCTTACTTCTTTCTTACTTCTTTCTTCTTTCTTTCTTACTTCTTTCTTACTTCTTTCTTACTTCTTTCTTACTTTTTTCTTTCTTCTTTCTTTGTTCTTTCTTTCTTCTTTCTTACTTCTTTCTTACTTCTTTCTTACTTCTTTCTTACTTTTTTCTTTCTTCTTTCTTTGTTCTTTCTTTCTTCTTTCTTACTTCTTTCTTACTTCTTTCTTACTTCTTTCTTATTTCTTTCTTCTTTCTTTCTTACTTCTTTCTCACTTCTTTCTTTCTTCTTTCTTACTTCTTTCTTCATTCCTTCTTACTTCTTTCTTACTTCGTTCTTACTTCTTTCTTACTTCTTTCTTACTTCTTTCTTACTTCTTTCTTACTTCTTTCTTACTTCTTTTTTTCTTCTTTCTTACTTCTTTCATTTTTCTTTCTTACTTCTTTCTTACTTCTTTCTTACTTCTTTCTTACTTCTTTCTTACTTCTTTCTTACTTCTTTCTTACTTCTTTCTTCTTTCTTTCTTACTTCTTTCTCACTTTTTTCATTCTTCTTTCTTACTTCTTTCTTACTTCTTTCTTACTTCTTTCTTTCTTACTTCTTTCTTACTTCTTTCTTCTTTCTTTCTTACTTCTTTCTTACTTCTTTCTTAGTTCTTTCTTACTTCTTTTTTACTTCTTTCTTACTTCTTTCTTACTTCTTTCTTACTTCTTTCTTCTTTCTTTCTTACTTCTTTCTTACTTCTTTCTTACTTCTTTCTTACTTCTTTCTTACTTCTTTCTTTCTTCTTTCTTACTTCTTTCTTACTTCTTTCTTACTTCTTTCTTACTTCTTTCTTACTTCTTTCTTACTTCTTTCTTACTTCTTTCTTACTTCTTTCTTACTTCTTTCTTACTTTTTTCTTTCTTCTTTCTTTGTTCTTTCTTTCTTCTTTCTTACTTCTTTCTTACTTCTTTCTTACTTCTTTCTTAATTCTTTCTTACTTCTTTCTTACTTCTTTCTTACTTCTTTCTTACTTCTTTCTTACTTCTTTCTTAATTCTTTCTTCCTTATTTCTTACTTCTTTCTTCTTTCTTACTTCTATCTTACTTCTTTCTTACTTCATTCTAACTTCTTTTTTCTTCTTTCTTACTTCTTTCTTACTTCTTTCTTCTTTCTTTCTTCCATCTTTCTTACTTCTAACTTTCTTCTATTTTAGTTCTTTCTTTCTTCTTTCTTTCTTACTTCTTTCTTACTTCTTTCTTTCTTCTTTCTTACTTCTTTCTTACTTCTTTCTTACTTCTAACTTCTTTCTTACTTCTTTCTTCATTCCTTCTTACTTCTTTCTTAGTTCTTTCTTACTTCTTTCTTACTTCTTTCTTACTTCTTTCTTCTTTCTTTCTTACATCTTTCTTACTTCTAACTTTCTTCTATTTTAGTTCTTTCTTTCTTCTTTCTTAATTCTTTCTTTCTTCTTTCTTACTTCTTTCTTTCTTCTTTCTTACCTCGTTCTTACTTCTTTCTTCTTTCTTTCTTACTTCTTTCTTACTTCTTTCTTACTTCTTTCTAACTTCTTTTTTCTTCTTTCTTACTTCTTTATTACTTCTTTCTTACTTCTTTCTTCTTTCTTTCTTACTTCTTTCTTACTTCTTTCTTACTTCTTTCTTTCTTCTTTGTTCTTTCTTTCTTCTTTCTTCTTTCTTTCTTACTTCTTTCTTACTTCTTTCTTACTTCTTTCTTACTTCTTTTTTTCTTCTTTCTTACTTCTTTCATAATTCTTTCTTACTTCTTTCTTTCTTATTTCTTACTTCTTTCTTACTTCTTTCTTACTTCTTTCTTACTTCTTTCTTCTTTCTTTCTTACTTCTTTCTTACTTCTTTCTTCTTTCTTACTTCTTTCTTACTTCTTTCTTCATTCCTTCTTACTTCTTTCTTACTTCTTTCTTACTTCTTTCTTACCTCTTCCTTACTTCTTTCTTTCATCTTTCTTCTTTCTTTCTTACTTCTTTCTTCTTTCTTTCCTACTTCTTTCTTATTTCTTTCTTTCTTCTTTCTTACTTCTTTCTTTCTTCTTTCTTACTTCTTTCATACTTCTTCCTTCTTTCTTTCTTACTTCTTTCTTCTTTCTTTCTTACTTCTTTCTTTCTTCTTTCTTACTTCTTTCTTACTTCTTTCTTAATTCTTTCTTAATTGTTTCTTCCTTATTTCTTACTTCTTTCTTCTTTCTTATTTATTACTTCTTTCTTACTTCATTCTAACTTCTTTTTTCTTCTTTCTTACTTCTTTCTTACTTCTTTCTTCTTTCTTTCTTATATCTTTCTTACTTCTAACTTTCTTCTATTTTAGTTCTTTCTTTCTTCTTTCTTAATTCTTTCTTTCTTCTTTCTTACTTCTTTCTTGCTTCTTTCTTACTTCTTTCTTACTTCTTTCTTCTTTCTTTCTTACTTCTTTCTTACTTCTTTCTTACTTCTTTCTTACTTCTTTCTTTCTTCTTTCTTACTTCTTTCTTACTTCTTTCTTCTTTCTAACTTCTTTCTTACTTCTTTCTTCATTCCTTCTTACTTCTTTCTTACTTCTTTCTTACTTCTTTCTTCCTTCTTTCTTACTTCTTTCTTACTTCTTTCTTACTTCTTTCTTCTATCTTTCTTACTTCTTTCTTTCTTATTTCTTACTTCTTTCTTACTTCTTTCTTACTTCTTTCTAACTTCTTTTTTCATCTTTCTTACTTCTTTCTTACTTCTTTCTTCTTTCTTTCTTACTTCTTTCTTTCTTCTTTCTTCTTTCTTTCTTACTTCTTTCTTACTTCTTTCTTACTTCTTTCTTACTTCTTTCTTACTTCTTTCATACTTCTTTCTTTCTTCTTTCTTACTTCTTTCATACTTCTTTCTTACTTCTTTCTTTCTTACTTCTTCCTACTTCTTTCTTACTTCTTTCTAACTTTTTTTTCTTCTTTCTTACTTCTTTCTTACTTCTTTCTTACTTCTTTCTTACTTCTTTCTTCTTTATTTCTTACTTCTTTCTTACTTCTTTCTTACTTCTTTCTCACTTCTTTCTTACTTCTTTCTTACTTCTTTTTTTCTTCTTTCTTACTTCTTTCTTACTTCTTTCTAACTTCTTTCTTACTTCTTTCTTACTTCTTTCTTACTTCTTTCTTACTTCTTTCTTACTTCTTTCTTTCTTCTTTCTTAATTCTTTCTTTCTTCTTTCTTACTTCTTTATTACTTCTTTCTTACTTCATTCTTCTTTCTTTCTTCTTCCTTTCTTACTTCTTTCTTACTTCTTTCTTCTTTCTTTCTTCATTCCTTCTTACTTCTTTCTTACTTCTTTCTTACTTCTTTTTACTTATTTCTTACTTCTTTCTTACTTCTTTCTTTCTTCTTTCTTCTTTCTTTCTTACTTCTTTCTCTACTTCTTTCTTACTTCTTTCTTACTTCTTTTTTTCTTCTTTCTTACTTCTTTCATAATTCTTTCTTACTTCTTTCTTTCTTCTTTCTTACTTCTTTCTTACTTCTTTCTTCTTTCTTTCTTACTTCTTCCTACTTCTTTCTTACTTCTTTCTAACTTCTTTCTTCTTCTTTCTTACTTCTTTCTTACTTCTTTCTTACTTCTTTCTTACTTCTTTCTTACTTCTTTCTTCTTTCTTTCTTACTTCTTTCTTACTTCTTTCTTACTTCTTTCTTACTTTTTTCTTTCTTCTTTCTTTGTTCTTTCTTTCTTCTTTCTTACTTCTTTCTTACTTCTTTCTTACTTCTTTCTTACTTTTTTCTTTCTTCTTTCTTTGTTCTTTCTTTCTTCTTTCTTACTTCTTTCTTACTTCTTTCTTACTTCTTTCTTATTTCTTTCTTCTTTCTTTCTTACTTCTTTCTCACTTCTTTCTTTCTTCTTTCTTACTTCTTTCTTCATTCCTTCTTACTTCTTTCTTACTTCGTTCTTACTTCTTTCTTACTTCTTTCTTACTTCTTTCTTACTTCTTTCTTACTTCTTTCTTACTTCTTTTTTTCTTCTTTCTTACTTCTTTCATTTTTCTTTCTTACTTCTTTCTTACTTCTTTCTTACTTCTTTCTTACTTCTTTCTTACTTCTTTCTTACTTCTTTCTTACTTCTTTCTTCTTTCTTTCTTACTTCTTTCTCACTTCTTTCATTCTTCTTTCTTACTTCTTTCTTACTTCTTTCTTACTTCTTTCTTTCTTACTTCTTTCTTACTTCTTTCTTCTTTCTTTCTTACTTCTTTCTTACTTCTTTCTTAGTTCTTTCTTACTTCTTTTTTACTTCTTTCTTACTTCTTTCTTACTTCTTTCTTACTTCTTTCTTCTTCCTTTCTTACTTCTTTCTTACTTCTTTCTTACTTCTTTCTTACTTCTTTCTTACTTCTTTCTTTCTTCTTTCTTACTTCTTTCTTACTTCTTTCTTACTTCTCTCTTACTTCTTTCTTACTTCTTTCTTACTTCTTTCTTACTTCTTTCTTACTTCTTTCTTACTTCTTTCTTACTTTTTTCTTTCTTCTTTCTTTGTTCTTTCTTTCTTCTTTCTTACTTCTTTCTTACTTCTTTCTTACTTCTTTCTTAATTCTTTCTTACTTCTTTCTTACTTCTTTCTTACTTCTTTCTTACTTCTTTCTTACTTCTTTCTTAATTCTTTCTTCCTTATTTCTTACTTCTTTCTTCTTTCTTACTTCTTTCTTACTTCTTTCTTACTTCATTCTAACTTCTTTTTTCTTCTTTCTTACTTCTTTCTTACTTCTTTCTTCTTTCTTTCTTACATCTTTCTTACTTCTAACTTTCTTCTATTTTAGTTCTTTCTTTCTTCTTTCTTTCTTACTTCTTTCTTACTTCTTTCTTTCTTCTTTCTTACTTCTTTCTTACTTCTTTCTTACTTCTAACTTCTTTCTTACTTCTTTCTTCATTCCTTCTTACTTTTTCTTAGTTCTTTCTTACTTCTTTCTTACTTCTTTCTTACTTCTTTCTTCTTTCTTTCTTACATCTTTCTTACTTCTAACTTTCTTCTATTTTAGTTCTTTCTTTCTTCTTTCTTTATTCTTTCTTTCTTCTTTCTTACTTCTTTCTTTCTTCTTTCTTACCTCGTTCTTACTTCTTTCTTCTTTCTTTCTTACTTCTTTCTTACTTCTTTCTTACTTCTTTCTAACTTCTTTTTTCTTCTTTCTTACTTCTTTCTTACTTCTTTCTTACTTCTTTCTTCTTTCTTTCTTACTTCTTTCTTACTTCTTTCTTACTTCTTTCTTACTTCTTTCTTTCTTCTTTGTTCTTTCTTTCTTCTTTCTTCTTTCTTTCTTACTTCTTTCTTACTTCTTTCTTACTTCTTTCTTACTTCTTTTTTTCTTCTTTCTTACTTCTTTCATAATTCTTTCTTACTTCTTTCTTTCTTATTTCTTACTTCTTTCTTACTTCTTTCTTACTTCTTTCTTACTTCTTTCTTCTTTCTTTCTTACTTCTTTCTTACTTCTTTCTTCTTTCTTACTTCTTTCTTACTTCTTTCTTCATTCCTTCTTACTTCTTTCTTACTTCTTTCTTACCTCTTCCTTACTTCTTTCTTTCATCTTTCTTCTTTCTTTCTTACTTCTTTCTTCTTTCTTTCCTACTTCTTTCTTATTTCTTTCTTTCTTCTTTCTTACTTCTTTCTTTCTTCTTTCTTACTTCTTTCATACTTCTTCCTTCTTTCTTTCTTACTTCTTTTTTCTTTCTTTCTTACTTCTTTCTTTCTTCTTTCTTACTTCTTTCTTACTTCTTTCTTAATTCTTTCTTCCTTATTTCTTACTTCTTTCTTCTTTCTTACTTATTTATTACTTCTTTCTTACTTCATTCTAACTTCTTTTTTCTTCTTTCTTACTTCTTTCTTACTTCTTTCTTCTTTCTTTCTTACATCTTTCTTACTTCTAACTTTCTTCTATTTTAGTTCTTTCTTTCTTCTTTCTTAATTCTTTCTTTCTTCTTTCTTACTTCTTTCTTGCTTCTTTCTTACTTCTTTCTTACTTCTTTCTTCTTTCTTTCTTACTTCTTTCTTACTTCTTTCTTACTTCTTTCTTACTTCTTTCTTTCTTCTTTCTTACTTCTTTCTTACTTCTTTCTTCTTTCTAACTTCTTTCTTACTTCTTTCTTCATTCCTTCTTACTTCTTTCTTACTTCTTTCTTACTTCTTTCTTACTTCTTTCTTACTTCTTTCTTACTTCTTTCTTCTATCTTTCTTACTTCTTTCTTTCTTATTTCTTACTTCTTTCTTACTTTTTTCTTACTTCTTTCTAACTTCTTTTTTCATCTTTCTTACTTCTTTCTTACTTCTTTCTTCTTTCTTACTTCTTTCTTTCTTCTTTCTTCTTTCTTTCTTACTTCTTTCTTACTTCTTTCTTACTTCTTTCTTACTTCTTTCATACTTCTTTCTTTCTTCTTTCTTACTTCTTTCATACTTCTTTCTTACTTCTTTCTTTCTTACTTCTTCCTACTTCTTTCTTACTTCTTTCTAACTTTTTTTTCTTCTTTCTTACTTCTTTCTTACTTCTTTCTTACTTCTTTCTTACTTCTTTCTTCTTTATTTCTTGCTTCTTTCTTACTTCTTTCTTACTTCTTTCTTACTTTTTTCTTTCTTCTTTCTTTGTTCTTTCTTTCTTCTTTCTTACTTCTTTCTTACTTCTTTCTCACTTCTTTCTTACTTCTTTCTTACTTCTTTTTTTCTTCTTTCTTACTTCTTTCTTACTTCTTTCTAACTTCTTTCTTACTTCTTTCTTACTTCTTTCTTACTTCTTTCTTACTTCTTTCTTACTTCTTTCTTTCTTCTTTCTTAATTCTTTCTTTCTTCTTTCTTACTTCTTTATTACTTCTTTCTTACTTCATTCTTCTTTCTTTCTTCTTCCTTTCTTACTTCTTTCTTACTTCTTTCTTCTTTCTTTCTTCATTCCTTCTTACTTCTTTCTTACTTCTTTCTTACTTCTTTTTACTTATTTCTTACTTCTTTCTTACTTCTTTCTTTCTTCTTTCTTCTTTCTTTCTTACTTCTTTCTAACTTCTTTCTTACTTCTTTCTTACTTCTTTTTTTCTTCTTTCTTACTTCTTTCATAATTCTTTCTTACTTCTTTCTTTCTTCTTTCTTACTTCTTTCTTACTTCTTTCTTCTTTCTTTCTTACTTCTTCCTACTTCTTTCTTACTTCTTTCTAACTTCTTTCTTCTTCTTTCTTACTTCTTTCTTACTTCTTTCTTACTTCTTTCTTACTTCTTTCTTACTTCTTTCCTCTTTCTTTCTTACTTCTTTCTTACTTCTTTCTTACTTCTTTCTTACTTTTTTCTTTCTTCTTTCTTTGTTCTTTCTTTCTTCTTTCTTACTTCTTTCTTACTTCTTTCTTACTTCTTTCTTATTTCTTTCTTCTTTCTTTCTTACTTCTTTCTCACTTCTTTCTTACTTCTTTCTTACTTCTTTCTTACTTCTTTCTTACTTCTTTCTTACTTCATTCTTACTTCTTTCTTACTTCTTTCTTACTTTTTTCTTTCTTCTTTCTTTGTTCTTTCTTTCTTCTTTCTTACTTCTTTCTTCTTTCTTACTTCTTTCTTATTTCTTTCTTCTTTCTTTCTTACTTCTTTCTCACTTCTTTCTTACTTCTTTCTTACTTCTTTCTTACTTCTTTCTTCTTTCTTTCTTACTTCTTTCTTACTTCTTTCTTACTTCTTTCTTACTTTTTTCTTTCTTCTTTCTTTGTTCTTTCTTTCTTCTTTCTTACTTCTTTCATACTTCTTTCTTACTTCTTTCTTATTTCTTTCTTCTTTCTTTCTTACTTCTTTCTAACTTCTTTCTTCTTCTTTCTCACTTCTTTCTTACTTCTTTCTTACTTCTTTCTTACTTCATTCTAACTTCTTTTTTCTTCTTTCTTACTTCTTTCTTACTTCTTTCTTCTTTCTTTCTTACTTCTTTCTTACTTCTTTCTTCTTTCTTTCTTACTTCTTTCTTACTTCTTTCATTCTTCTTTCTTACTTCTTTCTTACTTCTTTCTTACTTCTTTCTTACTTCTTTTTTCTTCTTTCTTACTTCTTTCTTACTTCTTTCTTCTTTCTTTCTTACTTCTTTCTTACTTCTTTCATTCTTCTTTCTTACTTCTTTCTTACTTCTTTCTTACTTCTTTCTTACTTCTTTCTTCTTTCTTTCTTACTTCTTTCTTACTTCTTTCTTACTTCTTTCTTACTTCTTTCTTACTTCTTTCTTCTTTCTTTCTTACTTCTTTCTTACTTCTTTCTTTCTTCTTTCTTACTTCTTTCTTACTTCTTTCTTACTTCTTTCTTACTTCTTTCTTCTTTCTTTCTTACTTCTTTCTTACTTCTTTCTTACTTCTTTCTTACTTCTTTCTTACTTCTTTCTTACTTTTTTCTTTCTTCTTTCTTTGTTCTTTCTTTCTTCTTTCTTACTTCTTTCTTACTTCTTTCTTACTACTTTCTTACTTCTTTCTTACTTCTTTCTTACTTCTTTCTTACTTCTTTCTTACTTCTTTCTTACTTCTTTCTTAATTCTTTCTTCCGTATTTCTTACTTCTTTCTTCTTTCTTACTTCTTTCTTACTTCTTTCTTACTTCATTCTAACTTATTTTTTTCTTCTTTCTTACTTCTTTCTTACTTCTTTCTTCTTTCTTTCTTACATCTTTCTTACTTCTAACTTTCTTCTATTTTAGTTCTTTCTTTCTTCTTTCTTAATTCTTTCTTTCTTCTTTCTTACTTCTTTCTTGCTACTTTCTTACTTCTATCTTACTTCTTTCTTCTTTCTTTCTTACTACTTTCTTACTTCTTTCTTACTTCTTTCTTTCTTCTTTCTTACTTCTTTCTTACTTCTTTCTTCTTTCTAACTTCTTTCTTACTTCTTTCTTCATTCCTTCTTACTTCTTTCTTAGTTCTTTCTTACTTCTTTCTTACTTCTTTCTTACTTCTTTCTTCTTTCTTTCTTACATCTTTCTTACTTCTAACTTTCTTCTATTTTAGTTCTTTCTTTCTTCTTTCTTAATTCTTTCTTTCTTCTTTGTTACTTCTTTCTTGCTTCTTTCTTACCTCGTTCTTACTTCTTTCTTCTTTCTTTCTTACTTCTTTCTTACTTCTTTCTTACTTCTTTCTAACTTCTTTTTTCTTCTTTCTTACTTCTTTCTTACTTCTTTCTTACTTCTTTCTTACTTCTTTCTTCTTTCTTACTTCTTTCTTACTTCTTTCTTACTTCTTTCTTACTTCTTTCTTACTTCTTTCTTCTTTCTTTCTTACTTCTTTCTTACTTCTTTCTTCTTTCTTACTTCTTTCTTACTTCTTTCTTCATTCCTTCTTACTTCTTTCTTACTTCTTTCTTACTTCTTTCTTACCTCTTCCTTACTTCTTTCTTTCATCTTTCTTCTTTCTTTCTTACTTCTTTCTTCTTTCTTTCCTACTTCTTTCTTATTTCTTTCTTTCTTCTTTCTTACTTCTTTCTTTCTTCTTTCTTACTTCTTTCATACTTCTTCCTTCTTTCTTCCTTACTTCTTTCTTCTTTCTTTCTTACTTCTTTCTTACTTCTTTCTTACTTCTTTCTTACTTCTGTCTTTCTTACTTCTTTCTTACTTCTTTCTTACTTCTTTCTTTCTTCTTTCTTACTTCTTTCTTACTTCTTTCTTACTTCTTTCTTAATTCTTTCTTCCTTATTTCTTACTTCTTTCTTCTTTCTTACTTATTTATTACTTCTTTCTTACTTCATTCTAACTTCTTTTTTCTTCTTTCTTACTTCTTTCTTACTTCTTTCTTCTTTCTTTCTTACATCTTTCTTACTTCTAACTTTCTTCTATTTTAGTTCTTTCTTTCTTCTTTCTTAATTCTTCCTTTCTTCTTTCTTACTTCTTTCTTGCTTCTTTCTTACTTCTTTCTTACTTCTTTCTTCTTTCTTTCTTACTTCTTTCTTACTTCTTTCTTACTTCTTTCTTCTTTCTTTCTTACTTCTTTCTTACTTCTTTCTTACTTCTTTCTTCTTTCTAACTTCTTTCTTACTTCTTTCTTCATTCCTTCTTACTTCTTTCTTACTTCTTTCTTACTTCTTTCTTACTTCTTTCTTACTTCTTTCTTACTTCTTTCTTCTATCTTTCTTACTTCTTTCTTCTTTCTTTCTTACTTCTTTCTTACTTCTTTCTTACTTCTTTTAACTTCTTTTTTCACCTTTCTTACTTCTTTCTTACTTCTTTCTTACTTCTTTCTTCTTTCTTTCTTACTTCTTTCTTTCTTCTTTCTTCTTTCTTTCTTACTTCTTTCTTACTTCTTTCTTACTTCTTTCTTAATTCTTTCATACTTCTTTCTTTCTTCTTTCTTACTTCTTTCATACTTCTTTCTTACTTCTTTCTTCTTTCTTTCTTACTTCTTCCTACTTCTTTCTTACTTCTTTCTTACTTCTTTTTTCTTCTTTCTTACTTCTTTCTTACTTCTTTCTTACTTCTTTCTTACTTCTTTCTTATTTCTTTCTTCTTTCTTTCTTACTTCTTTCTTACTTTTTTCTTTCTTCTTTCTTTGTTCTTTCTTTCTTCTTTCTTACTTCTTTCTTACTTCTTTCTTACTTCTTTCTTATTTCTTTCTTACTTCTTTCTCACTTCTTTCTTTCTTCTTTCTTACTTCTTTCTTACTTCTTTCTTCATTCCTTCTTACTTCTTTCTTACTTCGTTCTTACTTCTTTCTTACTTCTTTCTTACTTCTTTCTTACTTCTTTCTTACTTCTTTCTTACTTCTTTCTTACTTCTTTTTTCTTCTTTCTTACTTCTTTCATTCTTCTTTCTTACTTCTTTCTTACTTCTTTCTTACTTCTTTCTTACTTCTTTCTTACTTCTTTCTTACTTCTTTCTTACTTCTTTCTTACTTCTTTCTTCTTTCTTTCTTACTTCTTTCTTACTTCTTTCATTCTTCTTTCTTACTTCTTTCTTACTTCTTTCTTACTTCTTTCTTACTTCTTTCTTACTTCTTTCTTCTTTCTTACTTACTTCTTTCTTACTTCTTTCTTACTTCTTTCTTACTTCTTTCTTACTTCTTTCTTACTTCTTTCTTACTTCTTTCTTCTTTCTTTCTTACTTCTTTCTTACTTCTTTCTTACTTCTTTCTTACTACTTTCTTACTTCTTTCTTTCTTCTTTCTTACTTCTTTCTTACTTCTTTCTTACTTCTTTCTTACTTCTTTCTTCTTTCTTTCTTAATTCTTTCTTTCTTCTTTCTTACTTCTTTCTTACTTCTTTCTTACTTCTTTCTTACTTCTTTCTTCTTTCTTTCTTACTTCTTTCTTACTTCTTTCTTACTTCTTTCTTACTTCTTTCTTACTTCTTTCTTACTTCTTTTTTTCTTCTTTCTTACTTCTTTCATTCTTCTTTTTTTCTTCTTTCTTACTTCTTTCATTCTTCTTTCTTACTTCTTTCTTACTTCTTTCTTACTTCTTTCTTACTTCTTTCTTACTTCTTTCTTACTTCTTTCTTACTTCTTTCTTACTTCTTTCTTCTTTCTTTCTTACTTCTTTCTTACTTCTTTCTTACTTCTTTCTTACTTCTTTCTTACTTCTTTCTTTCTTCTTTCTTACTTCTTTCTTACTTCTTTCTTACTTCTTTCTTACTTCTTTCTTCTTTCTTTCTTACTTCTTTCTTACATCTTTCTTACTTCTTTCTTACTTCTTTCTTACTTTTTTCTTTCTTCTTTCTTTGTTCTTTCTTACTTCTTTCTTACTTCTTTCTTACTTCTTTCTTACTTCTTTCTTACTTCTTTCTTACTTCTTTCTTACTTCTTTCTTCCTTATTTCTTACTTCTTTCTTCTTTCTTACTTCTTTCTTACTTCTTTCTTACTTCATTCTAACTTCTTTTTTCTTCTTTCTTACTTCTTTCTTACTTCTTTCTTCTTTCTTTCTTACATCTTTCTTACTTCTAACTTTCTTCTATTTTACTTCTTTCTTACTTCTTTCTTCTTTCTTTCTTACATCTTTCTTACTTCTAACTTTCTTCTATTTTAGTTCTTTCTTTCTTCTTTCTTAATTCTTTCTTTCTTCTTTTTTACTTCTTTCTTGCTTCTTTCTTACCTCGTTCTTACTTCTTTCTTCTTTCTTTCTTACTTCTTTCTTACTTCTTTCTTACTTCTTTCTAACTTCTTTTTTCTTCTTTCTTACTTCTTTCTTACTTCTTCCTTACTTCTTTCTAACTTCTTTCTTCTTTCTTACTTCTTTCTTACTTCTTTCTTACTTCTTTCTTACTTCTTTCTTCTTTCTTTCTTACTTCTTTCTTACTTCTTTCTTCTTTCTTACTTCTTTCTTACTTCTTTCTTCATTCCTTCTTACTTCTTTCTTACTTCTTTCTTACTTCTTTCTTACCTCTTCCTTACTTCTTTCTTTCATCTTTCTTCTTTCTTTCTTACTTCTTTCTTCTTTCTTTCCTACTTCTTTCTTATTTCTTTCTTTCTTCTTTCTTACTTCTTTCTTTCTTCTTTCTTACTTCTTTCATACTTCTTCCTTCTTTCTTCCTTACTTCTTTCTTCTTTCTTTCTTACTTCTTTCTTACTTCTTTCTTACTTCTTTCTTACTTCTGTCTTTCTTACTTCTTTCTTACTTCTTTCTTACTTCTTTCTTTCTTCTTTCTTACTTCTTTCTTACTTCTTTCTTACTTCTTTCTTAATTCTTTCTTCCTTATTTCTTACTTCTTTCTTCTTTCTTACTTATTTATTACTTCTTTCTTACTTCATTCTAACTTCTTTTTTCTTCTTTCTTACTTCTTTCTTACTTCTTTCTTCTTTCTTTCTTACATCTTTCTTACTTCTAACTTTCTTCTATTTTAGTTCTTTCTTTCTTCTTTCTTAATTCTTCCTTTCTTCTTTCTTACTTCTTTCTTGCTTCTTTCTTACTTCTTTCTTACTTCTTTCTTCTTTCTTTCTTACTTCTTTCTTACTTCTTTCTTACTTCTTTCTTCTTTCTTTCTTACTTCTTTCTTACTTCTTTCTTACTTCTTTCTTCTTTCTAACTTCTTTCTTACTTCTTTCTTCATTCCTTCTTACTTCTTTCTTACTTCTTTCTTACTTCTTTCTTACTTCTTTCTTACTTCTTTCTTACTTCTTTCTTCTATCTTTCTTACTTCTTTCTTCTTTCTTTCTTACTTCTTTCTTACTTTTTTCTTTCTTCTTTCTTTGTTCTTTCTTTCTTCTTTCTTACTTCTTTCTTACTTCTTTCTTACTTCTTTCTTATTTCTTTCTTACTTCTTTCTCACTTCTTTCTTTCTTCTTTCTTACTTCTTTCTTACTTCTTTCTTCATTCCTTCTTACTTCTTTCTTACTTCGTTCTTACTTCTTTCTTACTTCTTTCTTACTTCTTTCTTACTTCTTTCTTACTTCTTTCTTACTTCTTTTTTCTTCTTTCTTACTTCTTTCATTCTTCTTTCTTACTTCTTTCTTACTTCTTTCTTACTTCTTTCTTACTTCTTTCTTACTTCTTTCTTACTTCTTTCTTACTTCTTTCTTCTTTCTTTCTTACTTCTTTCTTACTTCTTTCATTCTTCTTTCTTACTTCTTTCTTACTTCTTTCTTACTTCTTTCTTACTTCTTTCTTACTTCTTACTTCTTTCTTACTTACTTCTTTCTTACTTCTTTCTTACTTCTTTCTTACTTCTTTCTTACTTCTTTCTTACTTCTTTCTTACTTCTTTCTTCTTTCTTTCTTACTTCTTTCTTACTTCTTTCTTACTTCTTTCTTACTACTTTCTTACTTCTTTCTTTCTTCTTTCTTACTTCTTTCTTACTTCTTTCTTACTTCTTTCTTACTTCTTTCTTCTTTCTTTCTTACTTCTTTCTTACTTCTTTCTTACTTCTTTCTTACTTCTTTCTTACTTCTTTCTTACTTCTTTTTTTCTTCTTTCTTACTTCTTTCATTCTTCTTTCTTACTTCTTTCTTACTTCTTTCTTACTTCTTTCTTACTTCTTTCTTACTTCTTTCTTACTTCTTTCTTCTTTCTTTCTTACTTCTTTCTTACTTCTTTCTTACTTCTTTCATTCTTCTTTCTTACTTCTTTCTTACTTCTTTCTTACTTCTTTCTTACTTCTTTCTTACTTCTTTCTTACTTCTTTCTTACTTCTTTCTTACTTCTTTCTTACTTCTTTCTTACTTCTTTCTTCTTTCTTTCTTACTTCTTTCTTACTTCTTTCTTACTTCTTTCTTACTTCTTTCTTACTTCTTTCTTTCTTCTTTCTTACTTCTTTCTTACTTCTTTCTTACTTCTTTCTTACTTCTTTCTTCTTTCTTTCTTACTTCTTTCTTACATCTTTCTTACTTCTTTCTTACTTCTTTCTTACTTTTTTCTTTCTTCTTTCTTTGTTCTTTCTTACTTCTTTCTTACTTCTTTCTTACTTCTTTCTTACTTCTTTCTTACTTCTTTCTTACTTCTTTCTTAATTCTTTCTTCCTTATTTCTTACTTCTTTCTTCTTTCTTACTTCTTTCTTACTTCTTTCTTACTTCATTCTAACTTCTTTTTTCTTCTTTCTTACTTCTTTCTTACTTCTTTCTTCTTTCTTTCTTACATCTTTCTTACTTCTAACTTTCTTCTATTTTAGTTCTTTCTTTCTTCTTTCTTAATTCTTTCTTTCTTCTTTCTTACTTCTTTCTTGCTTCTTTCTTACTTCTTTCTTACTTCTTTCTTCTTTCTTTCTTACTTCTTTCTTACTTCTTTCTTACTTCTTTCTTTCTTCTTTCTTACTTCTTTCTTACTTCTTTCTTCTTTCTAACTTCTTTCTTAATTCTTTCTTCATTCCTTCTTACTTCTTTCTTAGTTCTTTCTTACTTCTTTCTTACTTCTTTCTTACTTCTTTCTTACTTCTTTCTTACTTCTTTCTTCTATCTTTCTTACTTCTTTCTTTCTTATTTCTTACTTCTTTCTTACTTCTTTCTTACTTCTTTCTAACTTCTTTTTTCATCTTTCTTACTTCTTTCTTACTTCTTTCTTACTTCTTTCTTCTTTCTTTCTTACTTCTTTCTTTCTTCTTTCTTCTTTCTTTCTTACTTCTTTCTTACTTCTTTCTTACTTCTTTCTTACTTCTTTCATACTTCTTTCTTTCTTCTTTCTTACTTCTTTCATACTCCTTTCTTACTTCTTTCTTCTTTCTTTCTTACTTCTTCCTACTTCTTTCTTACTTCTTTCTAACTTCTTTTTTCTTCTTTCTTACTTCTTTCTTACTTCTTTCTTACTTCTTTCTTACTTCTTTCTTCTTTATTTCTTACTTCTTTCTTACTTCTTTCTTACTTCTTTCTTACTTTTTTCTTTCTTCTTTCTTTGTTCTTTCTTTCTTCTTTCTTACTTCTTTCTTCTTTCTTTCTTACTTCTTTCTTATTTCTTTCTTCTTTCTTTCTTACTTCTTTCTCACTTCTTTCTTACTTCTTTCTTACTTCTTTCTTACTTCTTTCTTCATTCCTTCTTACTTCTTTCTTACTTCGTTCTTACTTCTTTCTTACTTCTTTCTTACTTCTTTCTTACTTCTTTCTTACTTCTTTCTTACTTCTTTCTTACTTCTTTTTTTCTTCTTTCTTACTTCTTTCATTCTTCTTTCTTACTTCTTTCTTACTTCTTTCTTAGTTCTTTCTTACTTCTTTCTTACTTCTTTCTGACTTCTTTCTTCTTTCTTTCTAACTTCTTTCTTACTTCTTTCATTCTTCTTTCTTACTTCTTTCTTACTTCTTCCTTACTTCTTTCTTACTTCTTTCTTCTTTCTTTCTTACTTCTTTCTTACTTCTTTCATACTTCTTTCTTTCTTCTTTCTTACTTCTTTCATACTTCTTTCTTACTTCTTTCTTCTTTCTTTCTTACTTCTTCCTACTTCTTTCTTACTTCTTTCATTCTTCTTTCTTACTTCTTTCTTACTTCTTTCTTACTTCTTTCTTACTTCTTTCTTACTTCTTTCTTCTTTCTTTCTTACTTCTTTCTTACTTCTTTCTTACTTCTTTCTTACTTCTTTCTTACTTCTTTCTTACTTCTTTCTTCTTTCTTTCTTACTTCTTTCTTACTTCTTTCTTACTTCTTTCTTACTTCTTTCTTACTTCTTTCTTACTTCTTTCTTACTTCTTTCTTACTTCTTTCTTCTTTCTTTCTTACTTCTTTCTTACTTCTTTCTTACTTCTTTCTTGCTTCTCTCTTACTTCTTTCTTACTTTTTTCTTTCTTCTTTGTTTGTTCTTTCTTTCTTCTTTCTTACTTCTTTCTTACTTCTTTCTTACTTCTTTCTTACTTCTTTCTTACTTCTTTCTTACTGCTTTCTTACTTCTTTCTTACTTCTTTCTTACTTCTTTCTTACTTCATTCTAACTTCTTTTTTCTTCTTTCTTACTTCTTTCTTACTTCTTTCTTTCTTACATCTTTCTTACTTCTAACTTTCTTCTATTTTAGTTCTTTCTTTCTTCTTTCTTAATTCTTTCTTTCTTCTTTCTTACTTCTTTCTTGCTTCTTTCTTACTTCTTTCTTACTTCTTTCTTCTTTCTTTCTTACTTCTTTCTTACTTCTTTCTTACTTCTTTCTTTCTTCTTTCTTACTTCTTTCTTACTTCTTTCTTCTTTCTTTCTTACTTCTTTCTTACTTCTTTCTTACTTCTTTCTTTCTTCTTTCTTACTTCTTTCTTACTTCTTTCTTCTTTCTAACTTCTTTCTTAATTCTTTCTTCATTCCTTCTTACTTCTTTCTTAGTTCTTTCTTACTTCTTTCTTACTTCTTTCTTACTTCTTTCTTCTTTCTTTCTTACATCTTTCTTACTTCTAACTTTCTTCTATTTTAGTTCTTTCTTTCTTCTTTCTTAATTCTTTCTTTCTTCTTTCTTACTTCTTTCTTGCTTCTTTCTTACCTCGTTCTTACATCTTTCTTCTCTCTTTCTTACTCCTTTCTTAATTCTTTCTAACTTCTTTTTTCTTCTTTCTTACTTCTTTCTTACTTCTTTCTTACTTCTTTCTTACTTCTTTCTTCTTTCTTTCTTACTTCTTTCTTACTTCTTTCATTCTTCTTTCTTTCTTCTTTGTTCTTTCTTTCTTCTTTCTTCTTTCTTTCTTACTTCTTTCTTACTTCTTTATAACTTCTTTCTTACTTCTTTTTTTCTTCTTTATTACTTCTTTCATAATTCTTTCTTACTTCTTTCTTTATTATTTCTTACTTCTTTCTTACTTCTTTCTTACTTCTTTCTTCTTTCTTTCTTACTTCTTTCTTACTTCTTTCTTCTTTCTTACTTCTTTCTTACTTCTTTCTTCATTCCTTCTTACTTCTTTCTTACTTCTTTCATACTTCTTTCTTACCTCTTCCTTACTTCTTTCTTTCATCTTTCTTCTTTCTTTCTTACTTCTTTCTTCTTTCTTTCCTACTTCTTTCTTATTTCTTTCTTTCTTCTTTCTTACTTCTTTCTTTCTTCTATCTTACTTCTTTCATACTTCTTCCTTCTTTCTTTCTTACTTCTTTCTTCTTTCTTTCTTACTTCTTTCTTACTTCTTTCTTACTTCTTTCTTACTTCTGTTTTTCTTACTTCTTTCTTACTTCTTTCTTACTTCTATCTTACTTCTTTCTTTTTTCTTTCTTACTTCTTTCTTACTTCTTTCTTACTTCTTTCTTAATTCTTTCTTCCTTATTTCTTACTTCTTTCTTCTTTCTTATTATTTATTACTTCTTTCTTACTTCATTCTAACTTCTTTTTTCTTCTTTCTTACTTCTTTCTTACTTCTTTCTTCTTTCTTTCTTACATCTTTCTTACTTCTAACTTTCTTCTATTTTAGTTCTTTCTTTCTTCTTTCTTAATTCTTTCTTTCTTCTTTCTTACTTCTTTCTTCTTTCTTTCATACTTCTTTCTTACTTCTTTCTTACTTCTTTCTTACTTCTTTCTTTCTTCTTTCTTACTTCTTTCTTACTTCTTTCTTCTTTCTAACTTCTTTCTTACTTCTTTCTTCATTCCTTCTTACTTCTTTCTTACTTCTTTCTTACTTCTTTCTTACTTCTTTCTTACTTCTTTCTTACTTCTTTCTTACTTCTTTCTTACTTACTTCTTTCTTCTATCTTTCTTACTTCTTTCTTTCTTATTTCTTACTTCTTTCTTACTTCTTTCTTACTTCTTTCTTCTTTATTTCTTACTTCTTTATTTCTTCTTTCTTCTTTCTTACTTACTTCTTTCTTACTTCTTTCTTACTTCTTTCATACTTCTTTCTTTCTTCTTTCTTACTTCTTTCATACTGCTTTCTTACTTCTTCCTTCTTTCTTTCTTACTTCTTCCTACTTCTTTCTTACTTCTTTCTAACTTCTTTTTTCTTCTTTCTTACTTCTTTCTTACTTCTTTCTTACTTCTTTCTTACTTCTTTCTTCTTTATTTCTTACTTCTTTCCTACTTCTTTCTTACTTCTTTCTTACTTTTTTCTTTCTTCTTTCTTTGTTCTTTCTTTCTTCTTTCTTACTTCTTTCTTACTTCTTTCTTACTTCTTTCTTATTTCTTTCTTCTTTCTTTCTTACTTCTTTCTCACTTCTTTCTTACTTCTTTCTTACTTCTTTCTTACTTCTTTCTTCATTCCTTCTTACTTCGTTCTTACTTCGTTCTTACTTCTTTCTTACTTCTTTCTTACTTCTTTCTTACTTCTTTCTTACTACTTTCTTAATTCTTTTTTTCTTCTTTCTTACTTCTTTCATTCTTCTTTCTTACTTCTTTCTTACTTCTTTCTTACTTCTTTCTTACTTCTTTCTTACTTCTTTCTTCTTTCTTTCTTACTTCTTTCTTACTTCTTTCATCCTTCTTTCTTACTTCTTTCTTACTTCTTTCTTACTTCTTTCTTACTTCTTTCTTCTTTCTTTCTTACTTCTTTCTTACTTCTTTCTTAGTTCTTTCTTACATCTTTCTTACTTCTTTCTTACTTCTTTCTTAGTTCTTTCTTCTTTCTTACTTCTTTCTTTCTTATTTCTTACTTCTTTCTTACTTCTTTCTTACTTCTTTCTTCTTTCTTTCTTACTTCCTTCTTAATTCTTTCTTACTTCTTTCTTTCTTCTTTCTTACTTCTTTCTTACATCTTTCTTACTTCATTCTAACTTCTTTTTTCTTCTTTCTTACTTCTTTCTTACTTCTTTCTTCTTTCTTTCTTACTTCCTTCTTAATTCTTTCTTACTTCTTTCTTTCTTCTTTCTTACTTCTTTCTTACATCTTTCTTACTTCATTCTAACTTCTTTTTTCTTCTTTCTTACTTCTTTCATACTTCTTTCTTAATTCTTTCTTACCTCTTTCTTACTTCTTTCTTTCTTCTTTCTTACTTCTTTCTTACTTCTTTCTTACTTCATTCTAACTTCTTTTTTCTTCTTTCTTACTTCTTTCTTACTTCTTTCTTCTTTCTTACTTCTTTCTTCTTTCTTTCTTACTTCTTTCTTACTTCTTTCTTACTTCTTTCTTACTTCTTTCTTACTTATTTCTTACTTCTTTCCTACTTCTTTCTTACTTCTTTCTTACTTCTTTCTAACTTCTTTCTTACTTCTTTCTTACTTCTTTCTTACTTCTTTCTTACTTCTTTCTTTCTTCTTTCTTAATTCTTTCTTTCTTCTTTCTTACTTCTTTCTTACTTCTTTCTTACTTCATTCTTCTTTCTTTCTTCTTCCTTTCTTACTTCTTTCTTACTTCTTTCTTCTTTCTTTCTTACTTCTTTCTTACTTCTTTCTTACTTCTTTCTTACTTCTTTCTTACTTCTTTCTTACTTCTTTCTTACTTCTTTCTTTCTTCTTTCTTCTTTCTTTCTTACTTCTTTCTTACTTCTTTCTTACTTCTTTCTTACTTCTTTTTTTCTTCTTTCTTACTTCTTTCAATTTCTTTCTTACTTCTTTCTTTCTTCTTTCTTACTTCTTTCTTACTTCTTTCTTCTTTCTTTCTTACTTATTTCTTACTTCTTTCCTACTTCTTTCTTACTTCTTTCTTACTTCTTTCTAACTTCTTTCTTACTTCTTTCTTACTTCTTTCTTACTTCTTTCTTACTTCTTTCTTTCTTCTTTCTTAATTCTTTCTTTCTTCTTTCTTACTTCTTTCTTTCTTCTTTCTTCTTTCTTTCTTACTTCTTTCTTCTTTCTTTCCTACTTCTTTCTTATTTCTTTCTTTCTTCTTTCTTACTTCTTTCTTACTTCTTTCTTACTTCTTTCTTACTTCTTTTTTTCTTCTTTCTTACTTCTTTCAATTTCTTTCTTACTTCTTTCTTTCTTCTTTCTTACTTCTTTCTTACTTCTTTCTTCTTTCTTTCTTACTTATTCCTACTTCTTTCTTACTTCTAACTTCTTTTTCCTTCTTTCTTACTTCTTTCTTACTTCTTTCTTACTTCTTTCTTACTTCTTTCTTCTTTCTTTCTTACTTCTTTCTTACTTCTTTCTTACTTCTTTCTTACTTCTTTCTTATTTCTTTCTTCTTTCTTTCTTACTTCTTTCTCACTTCTTTCTTTCTTCTTTCTTACTTCTTTCTTACTTCTTTCTTCATTCCTTCTTACTTCTTTCTTACTTCGTTCTTACTTCTTTCTTTCTTCTTTCTTACTTCTTTCTTACTTCTTTCTTCTTTCTTTCTTACTTCTTTCTTACTTCTTTCTTCCTTCTTTCTTACTTCTTTCTTACTTCTTTCTTCATTCCTTCTTACTTCTTTCTTACTTCTTTTTACTTCTTTCTTACCTCTTTCTTACTTCTTTCTTTCTTCTTTCTTCTTTCTTTCTTATTTCTTTCTTCTTTCTTTCCTACTTCTTTCTTACTTCTTTCTTTCTTCTTTCCTACTTCTTTCTTTCTTCTTTCTTACTTCTTTCATACTTCTTTCTTCCTTCTTTCTTACTTCTTTCTTCTTTCTTTCCTACTTCTTTCTTACTTCTTTCTTACTTCTTTCTTACTGCTTTCTTACTTCTTTCTTCTTTCTTTCCTACTTCTTTCTTATTTCTTTCTTTCTTGTTTCTTACTTCTTTCTTACTTCTTTCTTACTTCATTCTAACTTCTTTTTTCTTCTTTCTTACTTCTTTCTTACTTCTTTCTTACTTCATTCTAACTTCTTTTTTCTTCTTTCTTACTTCTTTCTTACTTCTTTCTTTCTTCTTTCTTACTTCTTTCTTCTTTCTTTCTTACTTCATTCTTACTTCTTTCTTACTTCTTTCTAACTTCTTTCTTACTTCTTTCTTACTTCTTTCTTACTTCTTTCTTACTTCTTTCTTTCTTCTTTCTTACTTCTTTCTTACTTCTTTCTTACTTCTTTCTTACTTCTTTCTTACTTCTTTCTTCTTTCTTTCTTACTTCTTTCTTACTTCTTTCATCCTTCTTTCTTACTTCTTTCTTACTTCTTTCTTACTTCTTTCTTACTTCTTTCTTCTTTCTTTCTTACTTCTTTCTTACTTCTTTCTTAGTTCTTTCTTACATCTTTCTTACTTCTTTCTTACTTCTTTCTTAGTTCTTTCTTCTTTCTTACTTCTTTCTTTCTTATTTCTTACTTCTTTCTTACTTCTTTCTTACTTCTTTCTTCTTTCTTTCTTACTTCCTTCTTAATTCTTTCTTACTTCTTTCTTTCTTCTTTCTTACTTCTTTCTTACATCTTTCTTACTTCATTCTAACTTCTTTTTTCTTCTTTCTTACTTCTTTCTTACTTCTTCCTTACTTCTTTCTTACTTCTTTCTTACTTCTTTCTTACTTCTTTCTTACTTCTTTTTTTCTTCTTTCTTACTTCTTTCATACTTCTTTTTTACTTCTTTCTTTCTTCTTTCTTACTTCTTTCTTTCTTCTTTCTTACTTCTTTCTTACTTCTTTCTTCTTTCTTTCTTACTTCTTTCTTACTTCTTTCTTACTTCTTCCTTACTTCTTTCTTACTTCTTTCTTACTTCTTTCTTACTTCTTTTTTTCTTCTTTCTTACTTCTTTCATACTTCTTTCTTACTGCTTTCTTACTTCTTTCTTCTTTCTTTCCTACTTCTTTCTTATTTCTTTCTTTCTTGTTTCTTACTTCTTTCTTACTTCTTTCTTACTTCATTCTAACTTCTTTTTTCTTCTTTCTTACTTCTTTCTTACTTCTTTCTTTCTTCTTTCTTACTTCTTTCTTCTTTCTTTCTTACTTCATTCTTACTTCTTTCTTACTTCTTTCTAACTTCTTTCTTACTTCTTTCTTACTTCTTTCTTACTTCTTTCTTACTTCTTTCTTTCTTCTTTCTTAATTCTTTCTTTCTTCTTTCTTACTTCTTTCTTACTTCATTCTTCTTTCTTTCTTCTTCCTTTCTTACTTCTTTCTTACTTCTTTCTTACTTCTTTCTTACTTCTTTCTTCATTCCTTCTTACTTCTTTCTTACTTCTTTCTTACTTCTTTCTTACTTATTTCTTACTTCTTTCTTACTTCTTTCTTACTTCTTTTTTTCTTCTTTCTTACTTCTTTCATAATTCTTTCTTACTTCTTTCTTTCTTCTTTCTTACTTCTTTCTTACTTCTTTCTTCTTTCTTTCTTACTTCTTCCTACTTCTTTCTTACTTCTTTCTAACTTCTTTTTTCTTCTTTCTTACTTCTTTCTTACTTCTTTCTTACTTCTTTCTTACTTCTTTCTTCTTTCTTTCTTACTTCTTTCTTCTTTCTTACTTCTTTCTTCATTCCTTCTTACTTCTTTCTTACCTCTTTCTTACTTCTTTCTTTCTTCCTTCTTCTTTCTTTCTCACTTCTTTCTTCTTTCTTTCCTACTTCTTTCTTACTTCTTTCTTTCTTCTTTCTTACTTCTTTCTTTCTTCTTTCTTACTTCTTTCTTTCTTCTTTCTTACTTCATTCATACTTCTTTCTTCTTTCTTTCTTACTTCTTTCCTCTTTCTTTCTTACTTCTTTCTTCTTTCTTTCTTACTTCTTTCTTACTTCTTTCTTACTTCTTTCTTACTTCTGTCTTTCTTACTTCATTCTAACTTCTTTTTTCTTCTTTCTTACTTCTTTCTTACTTCTTTCTTCTTTCTTTCTTACATCTTTCTTACTTCTAACTTTCTTCTATTTTAGTTCTTTCTTTCTTCTTTCTTAATTCTTTCTTTCTTCTTTCTTACTTCTTTCTTGCTTCTTTCTTACTTCTTTCTTACTTCTTTCTTCTTTCTTTCTTCCTTCTTTCTTACTTCTTTCTTACTTCTTTCTTACTTCTTTCTTTCTTCTTTCTTACTTCTTTCTTACTTCTTTCTTCTTTCTAACTTCTTTCTTACTTCCTTCTTCATTCCTTCTTACTTCTTTCTAACTTCTTTCTTACTTCTTTCTTACTTCTTTCTTACTTCTTTCTTACTTCTTTCTTACTTCTTTCTTCTATCTTTCTTACTTCTTTCTTTCTTATTTCTTACTTCTTTCTTACTTCTTTCTTACTTCTTTCTTCTTTATTTCTTACTTCTTTCTTTCTTCTTTATTCTTTCTTTCTTACTTCTTTCTTACTTCTTTCTTACTTCTTTCTTACTTCTTTCTTACTTCTTTCTTACTTCTTTCTTACTTCTTTCATACTCCTTTCTTACTTCTTTCTTCTTTCTTTCTTACTTCTTCCTACTTCTTTCTTACTTCTTTCTAACTTCTTTTTTCTTCTTTCTTACTTCTTTCTTACTTCTTTCTTACTTCTTTCTTACTTCTTTCTTCTTTATTTCTTACTTCTTTCTTACTTCTTTCTTACTTCTTTCTTACTTTTTTCTTTCTTCTTTCTTTGTTCTTTTTTCTTCTTTCTTACTTCTTTCTTCTTTCTTTCTTACTTCTTTCTTATTTCTTTCTTCTTTCTTTCTTACTTCTTTCTCACTTCTTTCTTACTTCTTTCTTACTTCTTTCTTACTTCTTTCTTCATTCCTTCTTACTTCTTTCTTACTTCGTTCTTACTTCTTTCTTACTTCTTTCTTACTTCTTTCTTACTTCTTTCTTACTTCTTTTTTTCTTCTTTCTTACTTCTTTCATTCTTCTTTCTTACTTCTTTCTTACTTCTTTCTTAGTTCTTTCTTACTTCTTTCTTACTTCTTTCTGACTTCTTTCTTCTTTCTTTCTAACTTCTTTCTTACTTCTTTCATTCTTCTTTCTTACTTCTTTCTTACTTCTTTCTTACTTCTTTCTTACTTCTTTCTTCTTTCTTTCTTACTTCTTTCTTACTTCTTTCATACTTCTTTCTTTCTTCTTTCTTACTTCTTTCATACTTCTTTCTTACTTCTTTCTTCTTTCTTTCTTACTTCTTCCTACTTCTTTCTTACTTCTTTCATTCTTCTTTCTTACTTCTTTCTTACTTCTTTCTTACTTCTTTCTTACTTCTTTCTTACTTCTTTCTTCTTTCTTTCTTACTTCTTTCTTACTTCTTTCTTACTTCTTTCTTACTTCTTTCTTACTTCTTTCTTACTTCTTTCTTCTTTCTTTCTTACTTCTTTCTTACTTCTTTCTTACTTCTTTCTTACTTCTTTCTTACTTCTTTCTTACTTCTTTCTTACTTCTTTCTTCTTTCTTTCTTACTTCTTTCTTACTTCTTTCTTACTTCTTTCTTGCTTCTCTCTTACTTCTTTCTTACTTTTTTCTTTCTTCTTTGTTTGTTCTTTCTTTCATCTTTCTTACTTCTTTCTTACTTCTTTCTTACTTCTTTCTTACTTCTTTCTTACTTCTTTCTTACTGCTTTCTTACTTCTTTCTTACTTCTTTCTTACTTCTTTCTTACTTCATTCTAACTTCTTTTTTCTTCTTTCTTACTTCTTTCTTACTTCTTTCTTTCTTACATCTTTCTTACTTCTAACTTTCTTCTATTTTAGTTCTTTCTTTCTTCTTTCTTAATTCTTTCTTTCTTCTTTCTTACTTCTTTCTTGCTTCTTTCTTACTTCTTTCTTACTTCTTTCTTCTTTCTTTCTTACTTCTTTCTTACTTCTTTCTTACTTCTTTCTTTCTTCTTTCTTACTTCTTTCTTACTTCTTTCTTCTTTCTTTCTTACTTCTTTCTTACTTCTTTCTTACTTCTTTCTTTCTTCTTTCTTACTTCTTTCTTACTTCTTTCTTCTTTCTAACTTCTTTCTTAATTCTTTCTTCATTCCTTCTTACTTCTTTCTTAGTTCTTTCTTACTTCTTTCTTACTTCTTTCTTACTTCTTTCTTACTTCTTTCTTACTTCTTTCTTCTTTCTTTCTTACTTCTTTCTTACTTCTTTCATTCTTCTTTCTTTCTTCTTTGTTCTTTCTTTCTTCTTTCTTCTTTCTTTCTTACTTCTTTCTTACTTCTTTATAACTTCTTTCTTACTTCTTTTTTTCTTCTTTATTACTTCTTTCATAATTCTTTCTTACTTCTTTCTTTATTATTTCTTACTTCTTTCTTACTTCTTTCTTACTTCTTTCTTCTTTCTTTCTTACTTCTTTCTTACTTCTTTCTTCTTTCTTACTTCTTTCTTACTTCTTTCTTCATTCCTTCTTACTTCTTTCTTACTTCTTTCTTACTTCTTTCTTACCTCTTCCTTACTTCTGTCTTTCATCTTTCTTCTTTCTTTCTTACTTCTTTCTTCTTTCTTTCCTACTTCTTTCTTATTTCTTTCTTTCTTCTTTCTTACTTCTTTCTTTCTTCTTTCTTACTTCTTTCATACTTCTTCCTTCTTTCTTTCTTACTTCTTTCTTCTTTCTTTCTTACTTCTTTCTTACTTCTTTCTTACTTCTTTCTTACTTCTGTTTTTCTTACTTCTTTCTTACTTCTTTCTTACTTCTATCTTACTTCTTTCTTTTTTCTTTCTTACTTCTTTCTTACTTCTTTCTTAATTCTTTCTTCCTTATTTCTTACTTCTTTCTTCTTTCTTACTTATTTATTACTTCTTTCTTACTTCATTCTAACTTCTTTTTTCTTCTTTCTTACTTCTTTCTTACTTCTTTCTTCTTTCTTTCTTACATCTTTCTTACTTCTAACTTTCTTCTATTTTAGTTCTTTCTTTCTTCTTTCTTAATTCTTTCTTTCTTCTTTCTTACTTCTTTCTTGCTTCTTTCTTACTTCTTTCTTACTTCTTTCTTCTTTCTTTCTTACTTCTTTCTTACTTCTTTCTTACTTCTTTCTTACTTCTTTCTTACTTCTTTCTTACTTCTTTCTTACTTCTTTCTTACTTACTTCTTTCTTCTATCTTTCTTACTTCTTTCTTTCTTATTTCTTACTTCTTTCTTACTTCTTTCTTACTTCTTTCTTCTTTATTTCTTACTTCTTTCTTTCTTCTTTCTTCTTTCTTTCTTACTTCTTTCTTACTTCTTTCTTACTTCTTTCATACTTCTTTCTTTCTTCTTTCTTACTTCTTTCATACTGCTTTCTTACTTCTTCCTTCTTTCTTTCTTACTTCTTCCTACTTCTTTCTTACTTATTTCTAACTTCTTTTTTCTTCTTTCTTACTTCTTTCTTAGTTCTTTCTTACTTCTTTCTTACTTCTTTCTTCTTTATTTCTTACTTCTTTCCTACTTCTTTCTTACTTCTTTCTTACTTTTTTCTTTCTTCTTTCTTTGTTCTTTCTTTCTTCTTTCTTACTTCTTTCTTACTTCTTTCTTACTTCTTTCTTATTTCTTTCTTCTTTCTTTCTTACTTCTTTCTCACTTCTTTCTTACTTCTTTCTTACTTCTTTCTTACTTCTTTCTTCATTCCTTCTTACTTCGTTCTTACTTCGTTCTTACTTCTTTCTTACTTCTTTCTTACTTCTTTCTTACTTCTTTCTTACTACTTTCTTAATTCTTTTTTTCTTCTTTCTTACTTCTTTCATTCTTCTTTCTTACTTCTTTCTTACTTCTTTCTTACTTCTTTCTTACTTCTTTCTTACTTATTTCTTCTTTCTTTCTTACTTCTTTCTTACTTCTTTCATCCTTCTTTCTTACTTCTTTCTTACTTCTTTCTTACTTCTTTCTTCTTTCTTTCTTACTTCTTTCTTACTTCTTTCTTAGTTCTTTCTTACATCTTTCTTACTTCTTTCTTACTTCTTTCTTAGTTCTTTCTTCTTTCTTACTTCTTTCTTACTTCTTTCTTACTTCTTTCTTACTTCTTTCTTACTTCTTTCTTCTTTCTTTCTTACTTCCTTCTTAATTCTTTCTTACTTCTTTCTTCTTTCTTACTTCTTTCTTACTTCTTTCTTACTTCATTCTAACTTCTTTTTTCTTCTTTCTTACTTCTTTCTTACTTCTTTCTTCTTTCTTTCTTACTTCTTTCTTACTTCTTTCTTCTTTCTTTCTTACTTCTTTCTTAATTCTTTCTTACTTCTTTCTTACTTCTTTCTTACTTCTTTCTTACTTCTTTCTTACTTCTTTCTTACTTCTTTTTTTCTTCTTTCTTACTTCTTTCATACTTCTTTTTTACTTCTTTCTTTCTTCTTTCTTACTTCTTTCTTTCTTCTTTCTTACTTCTTTCTTACTTCTTTCTTCTTTCTTTCTTACTTCTTTCTTACTTCTTTCTTACTTCTTCCTTACTTCTTTCTTACTTCTTTCTTACTTCTTTCTTACTTCTTTTTTTCTTCTTTCTTACTTCTTTCATACTTCTTTTTTACTTCTTTCTTTCTTCTTTCTTACTTCTTTCTTCCTTCTTTCTTACTTCTTTCTTACTTCTTTCTTCATTACTTCTTACTTCTTTCTTACTTCTTTTTACTTCTTTCTTACCTCTTTCTTACTTCTTTCTTCTTTCTTCTTTCTTTCTTATTTCTTTCTTCTTTCTTTCCTACTGCTTTCTTACTTCTTTCTTTCTTCTTTCCTACTTCTTTCTTTCTTCTTTCTTACTTCTTTCTTCCTTCTTTCTTACTTCTTTCTTTCTTCTTTCTTACTTCTTTCTTCTTTCTTTCTTACTTCTTTCTTACTTCTTTCTTACTTCTTTCTTCTTTCTTTCTTACTTATTTCTTACTTCTTTCCTACTTCTTTCTTACTTCTTTCTTACTTCTTTCTTTGTTCTTTCTTTCTTCTTTCTTACTTCTTTCTTACTTCTTTCTTACTTCTTTCTTTCTTCTTTCTTAATTCTTTCTTTCTTCTTTCTTACTTCTTTCTTACTTCTTTCTTACTTCATTCTTCTTTCTTTCTTCTTCCTTTCTTACTTCTTTCTTACTTCTTTCTTCTTTCTTTCTTACTTCTTTCTTACTTCTTTCTTACTTCTTTCTTACTTCTTTCTTACTTCTTTCTTACTTCTTTCTTACTTCTTTCTTTCTTCTTTCTTCTTTCTTTCTTACTTCTTTCTTACTTCTTTCTTACTTCTTTCTTACTTCTTTTTTTCTTCTTTCTTACTTCTTTCAATTTCTTTCTTACTTCTTTCTTTCTTCTTTCTTACTTCTTTCTTACTTCTTTCTTCTTTCTTTCTTACTTATTTCTTACTTCTTTCCTACTTCTTTCTTACTTCTTTCTTACTTCTTTCTAACTTCTTTCTTACTTCTTTCTTACTTCTTTCTTACTTCTTTCTTACTTCTTTCTTTCTTCTTTCTTAATTCTTTCTTTCTTCTTTCTTACTTCTTTCTTTCTTCTTTCTTCTTTCTTTCTTACTTCTTTCTTCTTTCTTTCCTACTTCTTTCTTATTTCTTTCTTTCTTCTTTCTTACTTCTTTCTTACTTCTTTCTTACTTCTTTCTTACTTCTTTTTTTCTTCTTTCTTACTTCTTTCAATTTCTTTCTTACTTCTTTCTTTCTTCTTTCTTACTTCTTTCTTACTTCTTTCTTCTTTCTTTCTTACTTATTCCTACTTCTTTCTTACTTCTAACTTCTTTTTCCTTCTTTCTTACTTCTTTCTTACTTCTTTCTTACTTCTTTCTTACTTCTTTCTTCTTTCTTTCTTTCTTCTTTCTTACTTCTTTCTTACTTCTTTCTTACTTCTTTCTTATTTCTTTCTTCTTTCTTTCTTACTTCTTTCTCACTTCTTTCTTTCTTCTTTCTTACTTCTTTCTTACTTCTTTCTTCATTCCTTCTTACTTCTTTCTTACTTCGTTCTTACTTCTTTCTTTCTTCTTTCTTACTTCTTTCTTACTTCTTTCTTCTTTCTTTCTTACTTCTTTCTTACTTCTTTCTTCCTTCTTTCTTACTTCTTTCTTACTTCTTTCTTCATTCCTTCTTACTTCTTTCTTACTTCTTTTTACTTCTTTCTTACCTCTTTCTTACTTCTTTCTTTCTTCTTTCTTCTTTCTTTCTTATTTCTTTCTTCTTTCTTTCCTACTTCTTTCTTACTTCTTTCTTTCTTCTTTCCTACTTCTTTCTTTCTTCTTTCTTACTTCTTTCATACTTCTTTCTTCCTTCTTTCTTACTTCTTTCTTCTTTCTTTCTTACTTCTTTCTTACTTCTTTCTTACTTCTTTCTTACTGCTTTCTTACTTCTTTCTTCTTTCTTTCCTACTTCTTTCTTATTTCTTTCTTTCTTGTTTCTTACTTCTTTCTTACTTCTTTCTTACTTCATTCTAACTTCTTTTTTCTTCTTTCTTACTTCTTTCTTACTTCTTTCTTTCTTCTTTCTTACTTCTTTCTTCTTTCTTTCTTACTTCATTCTTACTTCTTTCTTACTTCTTTCTAACTTCATTCTTACTTCTTTCTTACTTCTTTCTTACTTCTTTCTTACTTCTTTCTTTCTTCTTTCTTAATTCTTTCTTTCTTCTTTCTTACTTCTTTCTTACTTCATTCTTCTTTCTTTCTTCTTCCTTTCTTACTTCTTTCTTACTTCTTTCTTACTTCTTTCTTACTTCTTTCTTCATTCCTTCTTACTTCTTTCTTACTTCTTTCTTACTTCTTTTTTTCTTCTTTCTTACTTCTTTCATAATTCTCTCTTACTTCTTTCTTTCTTCTTTCTTACTTCTTTCTTACTTCTTTCTTCTTTCTTTCTTACTTCTTCCTACTTCTTTCTTACTTCTTTCTAACTTCTTTTTTCTTCCTTCTTACTTCTTTCTTACTTCTTTCTTACTTCTTTCTTACTTCTTTCTTCTTTCTTTCTTACTTCTTTCTTCTTTCTTACTTCTTTCTTCATTCCTTCTTACTTCTTTCTTACCTCTTTCTTACTTCTTTCTTTCTTCCTTCTTCTTTCTTTCTCACTTCTTTCTTCTTTCTTTCCTACTTCTTTCTTAGTTCTTTCTTTCTTCTTTCTTACTTCTTTCTTTCTTCTTTCTTACTTCTTTCTTTCTTCTTTCTTACTTCATTCATACTTCTTTCTTCTTTCTTTCTTACTTCTTTCCTCTTTCTTTCTTACTTCTTTCTTCTTTCTTTCTTTCTTCTTTCTTACTTCTTTCTTACTTCTTTCTTCATTCCTTCTTACTTCTTTCTCCACTTCGTTCTTACTTCTTTCTTTCTTCTTTCTTACTTCTTTCTTACTTCTTTCTTCTTTCTTTCTTACTTCTTTCTTACTTCTTTATTCCTTCTTTCTTACTTCTTTCTTACTTCTTTCTTCATTCCTTCTTACTTCTTTCTTACTTCTTTTTACTTCTTTCTTACCTCTTTCTTACTTCTTTCTTTCTTCTTTCCTACTTCTTTCTTTCTTCTTTCTTACTTCTTTCATACTTCTTTCTTCCTTCTTTCTTACTTCTTTCTTCTTTCTTTCTTACTTCTTTCTTACTTCTTTATTACTTCTTTCTTACTTCTTTCTTTCTTACTTCTTTCTTACTTCTTTCTTACTTCTTTCTTACTTCTTTCTTACTTCTTTCTTACTTCTTTCTTACTTCTTTCTTCTTTCTTTCTTACTTCTTTCTTAATTCTTTCTTACCTCTTTCTTACTTCTTTCTTTCTTGTTTCTTACTTCTTTCTTACTTCTTTCTTACTTCATTCTAACTTCTTTTTTCTTCTTTCTTACTTCTTTCTTACTTCTTTCTTTCTTCTTTCTTACTTCTTTCTTCTTTCTTTCTTACTTCTTTCTTACTTCTTTCTTACTTCTTTCTTCTTTCTTTCTTACTTCTTTCTTACTTCTTTCCTACTTCTTTCTTACTTCTTTCTTACTTCTTTCTAACTTCTTTCTTACTTCTTTCTTACTTCTTTCTTACTTCTTTCTTACTTCTTTCTTTCTTCTTTCTTAATTCTTTCTTTCTTCTTTCTTACTTCTTTCTTACTTCATTCTTCTTTCTTTCTTCATCTTTTTTACTTCTTTCTTACTTCTTTCTTACTTCTTTCTTACTTCTTTCTTCATTCCTTCTTACTTCTTTCTTACTTCTTTCTTACTTCTTTCTTACTTATTTCTTACTTCTTTCTTACTTCTTTCTTTCTTCTTTCTTCTTTCTTTCTTACTTCTTTCTTACTTCTTTCTTACTTCTTTCTTACTTCTTTTTTTCTTCTTTCTTACTTCTTTCATAATTCTTTCTTACTTCTTTCTTTCTTCTTTCTTACTTCTTTCTTACTTCTTTCTTCTTTCTTTCTTACTTCTTCCTACTTCTTTCTTACTTCTTTCTAACTTCTTTTTTCTTCTTTCTTACTTCTTTCTTACTTCTTTCTTACTTCTTTCTTCTTTCTTTCTTACTTCTTTCTTACTTCTTTCTTACTTCTTTCTTCATTCCTTCTTACTTCTTTCTTACCTCTTTCTTACTTCTTTCTTTCTTCCTTCTTCTTTCTTTCTCACTTCTTTCTTCTTTCTTTCCTACTTCTTTCTTACTTCTTTCTTTCTTCTTTCTTACTTCTTTCTTTCTTCTTTCTTACTTCTTTCTTTCTTCTTTCTTACTTCATTCATACTTCTTTCTTCTTTCTTTCTTACTTCTTTCCTCTTTCTTTCTTACTTCTTTCTTCTTTCTTTCTTACTTCTTTCTTACTTCTTTCTTACTTCTTTCTTACTTCTGTCTTTCTTACTTCATTCTAACTTCTTTTTTCTTCTTTCTTACTTCTTTCTTACTTCTTTCTTCTTTCTTTCTTACATCTTTCTTACTTCTAACTTTCTTCTATTTTAGTTCTTTCTTTCTTCTTTCTTAATTCTTTCTTTCTTCTTTCTTACTTCTTTCTTGCTTCTTTCTTACTTCTTTCTTACTTCTTTCTTCTTTCTTTCTTCCTTCTTTCTTACTTCTTTCTTACTTCTTTCTTACTTCTTTCTTTCTTCTTTCTTACTTCTTTCTTACTTCTTTCTTCTTTCTAACTTCTTTCTTACTTCTTTCTTCATTCCTTCTTACTTCTTTCTTACTTCTTTCTTACTTCTTTCTTACTTCTTTCTTACTTCTTTCTTACTTCTTTCTTACTTCTTTCTTCTATCTTTCTTACTTCTTTCTTTCTTATTTCTTACTTCTTTCTTACTTCTTTCTTACTTCTTTCTTCTTTATTTCTTACTTCTTTCTTTCTTCTTTATTCTTTCTTTCTTACTTCTTTCTTACTTCTTTCTTACTTCTTTCTTACTTCTTTCATACTTCTTTCTTTCTTCTTTCTTACTTCTTTCATACTGCTTTCTTACTTCTTTCTTTCTTCTTTCTTACTTCTTCCTACTTCTTTCTTACTTCTTTCTAACTTCTTTTTTCTTCTTTCTTACTTCTTTCTTACTTCTTTCTTACTTCTTTCTTACTTCTTTCTTCTTTATTTCTTACTTCTTTCTTCTTTCTTACTTCTTTCTTACTTTTTTCTTTCTTCTTTCTTTGTTCTTTCTTTCTTCTTTCTTACTTCTTTCTTACTTCTTTCTTACTTCTTTCTCACTTCTTTCTTACTTCTTTCTTACTTCTTTCTTACTTCTTTCTTCATTCCTTCTTACTTCTTTCTTACTTCGTTCTTACTTCTTTCTTACTTCTTTCTTACTTCTTTCTTACTTCTTTCTTACTACTTTCTTAATTCTTTTTTTCTTCTTTCTTACTTCTTTCATTCTTCTTTCTTACTTCTTTCTTACTTCTTTCTTACTTCTTTCTTACTTCTTTCTTACTTCTTTCTTCTTTCTTTCTTACTTCTTTCTTACTTCTTTCATCCTTCTTTCTTACTTCTTTCTTCTTTCTTACTTCTTTCTTACTTCTTTCTTCTTTCTTTCTTACTTCTTTCTTACTTCTTTCTTAGTTCTTTCTTACTTCTTTCTTACTTCTTTCTTACTTCTTTCTTAGTTCTTTCTTCTTTCTTACTTCTTTCTTACTTCTTTCTTACTTCTTTCTTACTTCTTTCTTACTTCTTTCTTCTTTCTTTCTTACTTCTTTCTTAATTCTTTCTTACTTCTTTCTTACTTCTTTCTTACTTCTTTCTTACTTCTTTCTTACTTCTTTCTTACTTCTTTTTTTCTTCTTTCTTACTTCTTTCATACTTCTTTTTTACTTCTTTCTTTCTTCTTTCTTACTTCTTTCTTTCTTCTTTCTTACTTCTTTCTTACTTCTTTCTTCTTTCTTTCTTACTTCTTTCTTACTTCTTTCTTACTTCTTCCTTACTTCTTTCTTACTTCTTTCTTACTTCTTTCTTACTTCTTTTTTTCTTCTTTCTTACTTCTTTCATACTTCTTTTTTACTTCTTTCTTTCTTCTTTCTTACTTCTTTCTTCCTTCTTTCTTACTTCTTTCTTACTTCTTTCTTCATTACTTCTTACTTCTTTCTTACTTCTTTTTACTTCTTTCTTACCTCTTTCTTACTTCTTTCTTCTTTCTTCTTTCTTTCTTATTTCTTTCTTCTTTCTTTCCTACTGCTTTCTTACTTCTTTCTTTCTTCTTTCCTACTTCTTTCTTTCTTCTTTCTTACTTCTTTCTTACTTCTTTCTTACTTCTTTCTTCTTTCTTTCTTACTTCTTTCTTAATTCTTTCTTACCTCTTTCTTACTTCTTTCTTTCTTCTTTCTTACTTCTTTGTTACTTCTTTCTTACTTCATTCTAACTTCTTTTTACTTCTTTCTTACTTCTTTCTTACTTCTTTCTTTCTTCTTTCTTACTTCTTTCTTCTTTCTTTCTTACTTCTTTCTTACTTCTTTCTTACTTCTTTCTTCTTTCTTTCTTACTTATTTCTTACTTCTTTCCTACTTCTTTCTTACTTCTTTCTTACTTCTTTCTAACTTCTTTCTTACTTCTTTCTTACTTCTTTCTCACTTCTTTCTTACTTCTTTCTTTCTTCTTTCTTAATTCTTTCTTTCTTCTTTCTTACTTCTTTCTTACTTCTTTCTTACTTCATTCTTCTTTCTTTCTTCTTCCTTTCTTACTTCTTTCTTACTTCTTTCTTACTTCTTTCTTACTTCTTTCTTACTTCTTTCTTACTTCTTTCTTACTTCTTTCTTTCTTCTTTCTTCTTTCTTTCTTACTTCTTTCTTACTTCTTTCTTACTTCTTTCTTACTTCTTTTTTTCTTATTTCTTACTTCTTTCAATTTCTTTCTTACTTCTTTCTTTCTTCTTTCTTAATTCTTTCTTACTTCTTTCTTCTTTCTTTCTTACTTATTTCTTACTTCTTTCCTACTTCTTTCTTACTTCTTTCTTACTTCTTTCTAACTTCTTTCTTACTTCTTTCTTACTTCTTTCTTACTTCTTTCTTACTTCTTTCTTACTTCTTTCTTTCTTCTTTCTTAATTCTTTCTTTCTTCTTTCTTACTTCTTTCTTTCTTCTTTCTTCTTTCTTTCTTACTTCTTTCTTCTTTCTTTCCTACTTCTTTCTTATTTCTTTCTTTCTTCTTTCTTACTTCTTTCTTACTTCTTTCTTACTTCTTTTTTTCTTCTTTCTTACTTCTTTCAATTTCTTTCTTACTTCTTTCTTTCTTCTTTCTTACTTCTTTCTTGCTTCTTTCTTCTTTCTTTCTTACTTATTCCTACTTCTTTCTTACTTCTTTCTAACTTCTTTTTCCTTCTTTCTTACTTCTTTCTTACTTCTTTCTTACTTCTTTCTTACTTCTTTCTTCTTTCTTTCTTACTTCTTTCTTACTTCTTTCTTACTTCTTTCTTACTTTTTTCTTTCTTCTTCCTTTGTTCTTTCTTTCTTCTTTCTTACTTCTTTCTTACTTCTTTCTTACTTCTTTCTTATTTCTTTCTTCTTTCTTTCTTACTTCTTTCTCACTTCTTTCTTTCTTCTTTCTTACTTCTTTCTTACTTCTTTCTTCATTCCTTCTTACTTCTTTCTTACTTCGTTCTTACTTCTTTCTTTCTTCTTTCTTACTTCTTTCTTACTTCTTTCTTCTTTCTTTCTTACTTCTTTCTTACTTCTTTCCTACTTCTTTCTTACTTCTTTCTTACTTCTTTCTTCATTCCTTCTTACTTCTTTCTTACTTCTTTTTACTTCTTTCTTACCTCTTTCTTACTTCTTTCTTTCTTCTTTCTTCTTTCTTTCTTATTTCTTTCTTCTTTCTTTCCTACTTCTTTCTTACTTCTTTCTTTCTTCTTTCCTACTTCTTTCTTTCTTCTTTCTTACTTCTTTCATACTTCTTTCTTCCTTCTTTCTTACTTCTTTCTTCTTTCTTTCTTACTTCTTTCTTACTTCTTTCTTACTTCTTTCTTACTGCTTTCTTACTTCTTTCTTCTTTCTTTCTTACTTCTTTCTTAATTCTTTCTTACCTCTTTCTTACTTCTTTCTTTCTTGTTTCTTACTTCTTTCTTACTTCTTTCTTACTTCATTCTAACTTCTTTTTTCTTCTTTCTTACTTCTTTCTTACTTCTTTCTTTCTTCTTTCTTACTTCTTTCTTCTTTCTTTCTTACTTCATTCTTACTTCTTTCTTACTTCTTTCTAACTTCTTTCTTACTTCTTTCTTACTTCTTTCTTACTTCTTTCTTACTTCTTTCTTTCTTCTTTCTTAATTCTTTCTTTCTTCTTTCTTACTTCTTTCTTACTTCATTCTTCTTTCTTTCTTCTTCCTTTCTTACTTCTTTCTTACTTCTTTCTTACTTCTTTCTTACTTCTTTCTTACTTATTTCTTACTTCTTTCTTACTTCTTTCTTACTTCTTTTTTTCTTCTTTCTTAAATCTTTCATAATTCTTTCTTACTTCTTTCTTTCTTCTTTCTT
Organism: Columba livia; assembly: GCF_036013475.1. Lineage (NCBI taxonomy): Eukaryota > Metazoa > Chordata > Aves > Columbiformes > Columbidae > Columba > Columba livia. Next base: position 114,485 of record NW_027043817.1, read on the forward strand.
ACTTCATTCTTACTTCTTTCTTACTTCCTTCTTTTTTCTTTCATACTTCTTTCTTACTTCTTTCTTAATTCTTTCTTCCTTATTTCTTACTTCTTTCTTCTTTCTTACTTATTTATTACTTCTTTCTTACTTCATTCTAACTTCTTTTTTCTTCTTTCTTACTTCTTTCTTACTTCTTTCTTCTTTCTTTCTTACATCTTTCTTACTTCTAACTTTCTTCTATTTTAGTTCTTTCTTTCTTCTTTCTTAATTCTTTCTTTCTTCTTTCTTACTTCTTTCTTGCTTCTTTCTTACTTCTTTCTTACTTCTTTCTTCTTTCTTTCTTACTTCTTTCTTACTTCTTTCTTACTTCTTTCTTACTTCTTTCTTTCTTCTTTCTTACTTCTTTCTTACTTCTTTCTTCTTTCTAACTTCTTTCTTACTTCTTTCTTCATTCCTTCTTACTTCTTTCTTACTTCTTTCTTACTTCTTTCTTACTTCTTTCTTACTTCTTTCTTACTTCTTTCTTACTTCTTTCTTCTATCTTTCTTACTTCTTTCTTTCTTATTTCTTACTTCTTTCTTACTTCTTTCTTACTTCTTTCTTCTTTATTTCTTACTTCTTTCTTTCTTCTTTCTTCTTTCTTTCTTACTTCTTTCTTACTTCTTTCTTACTTCTTTCATACTTCTTTCTTTCTTCTTTCTTACTTCTTTCATACTTCTTTCTTACTTCTTTCTTCTTTCTTTCTTACTTCTTCCTACTTCTTCCTACTTCTTTCTAACTTCTTTTTTCTTCTTTCTTACTTCTTTCTTACTTCTTTCTTACTTCTTTCTTACTTCTTTCTTACTTCTTTCTTCTTTATTTCTTAGTTCTTTCATACTTCTTTCTTTCTTCTTTCTTACTTCTTTCATTCTTCTTTCTTACTTCTTTCTTACTTCTTTCTTAGTTCTTTCTTACTTCTTTCTTACTTCTTTCTTACTTCTTTCTTCTTTCTTTCTTACTTCTTTCTTACTTCTTTCATTCTTCTTTCTTACTTCTTTCTTACTTCTTTCTTACTTCTTTCTTCTTTCTTTCTTACTTCTTTCTTACTTCTTTCTTACTTCTTTCTTCATTCCTTCTTACTTCTTTCTTACTTCTTTCTTACTTCTTTCTTACCTCTTTCTTACTTCTTTCTTTCTTCTTTCTTCTTTCTTTCTCACTTCTTTCTTCTTTCTTTCCTACTTCTTTCTTACTTCTTTCTTTCTTCTTTCTTACTTCTTTCTTCTTTCTTACTTCTTTCATACTTCTTTCTTCTTTCTTTCTTACTTCTTTCCTCTTTCTTTCTTACTTCTTTCTTACTTCTTTCTTAGTTCTTTCTTACTTCTTTCTTACTTCTTTCTTACTTCTTTCTTAGTTCTTTCTTCTTTCTTACTTCTTTCTTACTTCTTTCTTACTTCTTTCTTACTTCTTTCTTACTTCTTTCTTCTTTCTTTCTTGCTTCCTTCTTAATTCTTTCTTACTTCTTTCTTTCTTCTTTCTTACTTCTTCCTTACTTCTTTCTTACTTCTTTCTTCTTTCTTTCTTACTTCTTTCTTCTTTCTTACTTCTTTCTTCATTATTTCTTACTTCTTTCCTACCTCTTTCTTACTTCTTTCTTTCTTCTTTCTTACTTCTTTCTTTCTTCTTTCTTACTTCATTCATACTTCTTTCTTCTTTGTTTTTTACTTCTTTCCTCTTTCATACTTACTTCTTTCTTCTTTCTTTCTTACTTCTTTCTTACTTCTTTCTTACTTCTTTCTTACTTCTGTCTTTCTTACTTCTTTCTTACTTCTTTCTTACTTCTTTCTTACTTCTTTCTTTCTTCTTTCTTACTTCTTTCTTACTTCTTTCTTACTTCTTTCTTAATTCTTTCTTCCTTATTTCTTACTTCTTTCTTCTTTCTTACTTATTTATTACTTCTTTCTTACTTCATTCTAACTTCTTTTTTCTTCTTTCTTACTTCTTTCTTACTTCTTTCTTCTTTCTTTCTTACATCTTTCTTACTTCTAACTTTCTTCTATTTTAGTTCTTTCTTTCTTCTTTCTTAATTCTTTCTTTCTTCTTTCTTACTTCTTTCTTGCTTCTTTCTTACTTCTTTCTTACTTCTTTCTTCTTTCTTTCTTACTTCTTTCTTACTTCTTTCTTACTTCTTTCTTACTTCTTTCTTTCTTCTTTCCTACTTCTTTCTTACTTCTTTCTTCTTTCTAACTTCTTTCTTACTTCTTTCTTCATTCCTTCTTACTTCTTTCTTACTTCTTTCTTACTTCTTTCTAACTTCTTTTTTCATCTTTCTTACTTCTTTCTTACTTCTTTCTTCTTTCTTTCTTACTTCTTTCTTTCTTCTTTCTTCTTTCTTTCTTACTTCTTTCTTACTTCTTTCTTACTTCTTTCTTACTTCTTTCATACTTCTTTCTTTCTTCTTTCTTACTTCTTTCATACTTCTTTCTTACTTCTTTCTTCTTTCTTTCATACTTCTTTCTTTCTTCTTTCTTACTTCTTCCTACTTCTTTCTTACTTCTTTCTAACTTCTTTTTTCTTCTTTCTTACTTCTTTCTTACTTCTTTCTTACTTCTTTCTTACTTCTTTCTTCTTTATTTCTTACTTCTTTCTTACTTCTTTCTTACTTCTTTCTTACTTTTTTCTTTCTTCTTTCTTTGTTCTTTCTTTCTTCTTTCTTACTTCTTTCTTACTTCTTTCTTACTTCTTTCTTATTTCTTTCTTCTTTCTTTCTTACTTCTTTCTCACTTCTTTCTTACTTCTTTCTTACTTCTTTCTTACTTCTTTCTTCATTCCTTCTTACTTCTTTCTTACTTCGTTCTTACTTCTTTCTTACTTCTTTCTTACTTCTTTCTTACTTCTTTCTTACTTCTTTCTTACTTCTTTTTTTCTTCTTTCTTACTTCTTTCATTCTTCTTTCTTACTTCTTTCTTACTTCTTTCTTAGTTCTTTCTTACTTCTTTCTTAGTTCTTTCTTACATCTTTCTTACTTCTTTCTTTCTTCTTTCCTACTTCTTTCTTTCTTCTTTCTTACTTCTTTCATACTTCTTTCTTCCTTCTTTCTTACTTCTTTCTTCTTTCTTTCTTACTTCTTTCTTACTTCTTTCTTACTTCTTTCTTACTGCTTTCTTACTTCTTTCTTCTTTCTTTCTTACTTCTTTCTTAATTCTTTCTTACCTCTTTCTTACTTCTTTCTTTCTTGTTTCTTACTTCTTTCTTACTTCTTTCTTACTTCATTCTAACTTCTTTTTTCTTCTTTCTTACTTCTTTCTTACTTCTTTCTTTCTTCTTTCTTACTTCTTTCTTCTTTCTTTCTTACTTCATTCTTACTTCTTTCTTACTTCTTTCTAACTTCTTTCTTACTTCTTTCTTACTTCTTTCTTACTTCTTTCTTACTTCTTTCTTTCTTCTTTCTTAATTCTTTCTTTCTTCTTTCTTACTTCTTTCTTACTTCATTCTTCTTTCTTTCTTCTTCCTTTCTTACTTCTTTCTTACTTCTTTCTTACTTCTTTCTTACTTCTTTCTTACTTATTTCTTACTTCTTTCTTACTTCTTTCTTACTTCTTTTTTTCTTCTTTCTTAAATCTTTCATAATTCTTTCTTACTTCTTTCTTTCTTCTTTCTTACTTCATTCTTACTTCTTTCTTACTTCCTTCTTTTTTCTTTCATACTTCTTTCTTACTTCTTTCTTAATTCTTTCTTCCTTATTTCTTACTTCTTTCTTCTTTCTTACTTATTTATTACTTCTTTCTTACTTCATTCTAACTTCTTTTTTCTTCTTTCTTACTTCTTTCTTACTTCTTTCTTCTTTCTTTCTTACATCTTTCTTACTTCTAACTTTCTTCTATTTTAGTTCTTTCTTTCTTCTTTCTTAATTCTTTCTTTCTTCTTTCTTACTTCTTTCTTGCTTCTTTCTTACTTCTTTCTTACTTCTTTCTTCTTTCTTTCTTACTTCTTTCTTACTTCTTTCTTACTTCTTTCTTACTTCTTTCTTTCTTCTTTCTTACTTCTTTCTTACTTCTTTCTTCTTTCTAACTTCTTTCTTACTTCTTTCTTCATTCCTTCTTACTTCTTTCTTACTTCTTTCTTTCTTCTTTCTTACTTCTTTCTTACTTCTTTCTTACTTCTTTCTTACTTCTTTCTTCTATCTTTCTTACTTCTTTCTTTCTTATTTCTTACTTCTTTCTTACTTCTTTCTTACTTCTTTCTTCTTTATTTCTTACTTCTTTCTTTCTTCTTTCTTCTTTCTTTCTTACTTCTTTCTTACTTCTTTCTTACTTCTTTCATACTTCTTTCTTTCTTCTTTCTTACTTCTTTCATACTTCTTTCTTACTTCTTTCTTCTTTCTTTCTTACTTCTTCCTACTTCTTCCTACTTCTTTCTAACTTCTTTTTTCTTCTTTCTTACTTCTTTCTTACTTCTTTCTTACTTCTTTCTTACTTCTTTCTTACTTCTTTCTTACTTCTTTCTTCTTTATTTCTTACTTCTTTCATACTTCTTTCTTTCTTCTTTCTTACTTCTTTCATTCTTCTTTCTTACTTCTTTCTTACTTCTTTCTTAGTTCTTTCTTACTTCTTTCTTACTTCTTTCTTACTTCTTTCTTCTTTCTTTCTTACTTCTTTCTTACTTCTTTCATTCTTCTTTCTTACTTCTTTCTTACTTCTTTCTTACTTCTTTCTTCTTTCTTTCTTACTTCTTTCTTACTTCTTTCTTACTTCTTTCTTCATTCCTTCTTACTTCTTTCTTACTTCTTTCTTACTTCTTTCTTACCTCTTTCTTACTTCTTTCTTTCTTCTTTCTTCTTTCTTTCTCACTTCTTTCTTCTTTCTTTCCTACTTCTTTCTTACTTCTTTCTTTCTTCTTTCTTACTTCTTTCTTCTTTCTTACTTCTTTCATACTTCTTTCTTCTTTCTTTCTTACTTCTTTCCTCTTTCTTTCTTACTTCTTTCTTACTTCTTTCTTAGTTCTTTCTTACTTCTTTCTTACTTCTTTCTTACTTCTTTCTTAGTTCTTTCTTCTTTCTTACTTCTTTCTTACTTCTTTCTTACTTCTTTCTTACTTCTTTCTTACTTCTTTCTTCTTTCTTTCTTGCTTCCTTCTTAATTCTTTCTTACTTCTTTCTTTCTTCTTTCTTACTTCTTCCTTACTTCTTTCTTACTTCTTTCTTCTTTCTTTCTTACTTCTTTCTTCTTTCTTACTTCTTTCTTCATTATTTCTTACTTCTTTCCTACCTCTTTCTTACTTCTTTCTTTCTTCTTTCTTACTTCTTTCTTTCTTCTTTCTTACTTCATTCATACTTCTTTCTTCTTTCTTTCTTACTTCTTTCCTCTTTCATACTTACTTCTTTCTTCTTTCTTTCTTACTTCTTTCTTACTTCTTTCTTTCTTCTTTCTTACTTCTTTCTTACTTCTTTCTTACTTCTTTCTTAATTCTTTCTTCCTTATTTCTTACTTCTTTCTTCTTTCTTACTTATTTATTTCTTCTTTCTTACTTCATTCTAACTTCTTTTTTCTTCTTTCTTACTTCTTTCTTACTTCTTTCTTCTTTCTTTCTTACATCTTTCTTACTTCTAACTTTCTTCTATTTTAGTTATTTCTTTCTTCTTTCTTAATTCTTTCTTTCTTCTTTCTTACTTCTTTCTTGCTTCTTTCTTACTTCTTTCTTACTTCTTTCTTCTTTCTTTCTTACTTCTTTCTTACTTCTTTCTTACTTCTTTCTTACTTCTTTCTTTCTTCTTTCCTACTTCTTTCTTACTTCTTTCTTCTTTCTAACTTCTTTCTTACTTCTTTCTTCATTCCTTCTTACTTCTTTCTTACTTCTTTCTTACTTCTTTCTTACTTCTTTCTTACTTCTTTCTTCTATCTTTCTTACTTCTTTCTTTCTTATTTCTTACTTCTTTCTTACTTTTTTCTTACTTCTTTCTAACTTCTTTTTTCATCTTTCTTACTTCTTTCTTACTTCTTTCTTCTTTCTTTCTTACTTCTTTCTTTCTTCTTTCTTCTTTCTTTCTTACTTCTTTCTTACTTCTTTCTTACTTCTTTCTTACTTCTTTCATACTTCTTTCTTTCTTCTTTCTTACTTCTTTCATACTTCTTTCTTACTTCTTTCTTCTTTCTTTCATACTTCTTTCTTTCTTCTTTCTTACTTCTTCCTACTTCTTTCTTACTTCTTTCTAACTTCTTTTTTCTTCTTTCTTACTTCTTTCTTACTTCTTTCTTACTTCTTTCTTACTTCTTTCTTCTTTATTTCTTACTTCTTTCTTACTTCTTTCTTACTTCTTTCTTACTTTTTTCTTTCTTCTTTCTTTGTTCTTTCTTTCTTCTTTCTTACTTCTTTCTTACTTCTTTCTTACTTCTTTCTTATTTCTTTCTTCTTTCTTTCTTACTTCTTTCTCACTTCTTTCTTACTTCTTTCTTACTTCTTTCTTACTTCTTTCTTCATTCCTTCTTACTTCTTTCTTACTTCGTTCTTACTTCTTTCTTACTTCTTTCTTACTTCTTTCTTACTTCTTTCTTACTTCTTTCTTACTTCTTTTTTTCTTCTTTCTTACTTCTTTCATTCTTCTTTCTTACTTCTTTCTTACTTCTTTCTTAGTTCTTTCTTACTTCTTTCTTACTTCTTTCTTACTTCTTTCTTCTTTCTTTCTTACTTCTTTCTTACTTCTCTCATTCTTCTTACTTACTTCTTTCTTACTTCTTTCTTACTTCTTTCTTCTTTCTTTCTTACTTCTTTCTTACTTCTTTCTTACTTCTTTCTTACTTCTTTCTTCATTCCTTCTTACTTCTTTCTTACTTCTTTCTTACCTCTTTCTTACTTCTTTCTTTCTTCTTTCTTCTTTCTTTCTCACTTCTTTCTTCTTTCTTTCCTACTTCTTTCTTACTTCTTTCTTTCTTCTTTCTTACTTCTTTCTTCTTTCTTACTTCTTTCTTACTTCTTTCTTACTTCTTTCTTACTTCTTTCTTACTTCTTTCTTCTTTCTTTCTTACTTCTTTCTTAGGTCTTTCTTCTTTCTTACTTCTTTCTTACTTCTTTCTTACTTCTTTCTTACTTCTTTCTTACTTCTTTCTTCTTTCTTTCTTACTTCCTTCTTACTTCTTTCTTACTTCTTTCTTACTTCTTTCTTCTTTCTTTCTTACTTCCTTCTTAATTCTTTCTTACTTCTTTCTTTCTTCTTTCTTACTTCTTTCTTACTTCTTTCTTCTTTCTTTCTTACTTCTTTCTTACTTCTTTCTTACTTCTTTCTTCATTCCTTCTTACTTCTTTCTTACCTCTTTCTTACTTCTTTCTTTCTTCCTTCTTCTTTCTTTCTCACTTCTTTCTTCTTTCTTTCCTACTTCTTTCTTACTTCTTTCTTTCTTCTTTCTTACTTCTTTCTTTCTTCTTTCTTACTTCTTTCTTTCTTCTTTCTTACTTCATTCATACTTCTTTCTTCTTTCTTTCTTACTTCTTTCCTCTTTCTTTCTTACTTCTTTCTTCTTTCTTTCTTACTTCTTTCTTACTTCTTTCTTACTTCTTTCTTACTTCTGTCTTTCTTACTTCTTTCTTACTTATTTCTTACTTCTTTCTTACTTCTTTCTATCTTCTTTCTTACTTCTTTCTTACTTCTTTCTTACTTCTTTCTTAATTCTTTCTTCCTTATTTCTTACTTCTTTCTTCTTTCTTACTTATTTATTACTTCTTTCTTACTTCATTCTAACTTCTTTTTTCTTCTTTCTTACTTCTTTCTTACTTCTTTCTTCTTTCTTTCTAACATCTTTCTTACTTCTAACTTTCTTCTATTTTAGTTCTTTCTTTCTTCTTTCTTAATTCTTTCTTTCTTCTTTCTTACTTCTTTCTTGCTTCTTTCTTACTTCTTTCTTACTTCTTTCTTCTTTCTTTCTTACTTCTTTCTTACTTCTTTCTTACTTCTTTCTTACTTCTTTCTTTCTTCTTTCTTACTTCTTTCTTACTTCTTTCTTCTTTCTAACTTCTTTCTTACTTCTTTCTTCATTCCTTCTTACTTCTTTCTTACTTCTTTCTTACTTCTTTCTTACTTCTTTCTTACTTCTTTCTTACTTCTTTCTTCTATCTTTCTTACTTCTTTCTTTCTTATTTCTTACTTCTTTCTTACTTCTTTCTTACTTCTTTCTAACTTCTTTTTTCATCCTTCTTACTTCTTTCTTACTTCTTTCTTCTTTCTTTCTTACTTCTTTCTTTCTTCTTTCTTCTTTCTTTCTTACTTCTTTCTTACTTCTTTCTTACTTCTTTCTTACTTCTTTCATACTTCTTTCTTTCTTCTTTCTTACTTCTTTCATACTTCTTTCTTACTTCTTTCTTCTTTCTTTCTTACTTCTTCCTACTTCTTTCTTACTTCTTTCTAACTTCTTTTTTCTTCTTTCTTACTTCTTTCTTACTTCTTTCTTACTTCTTTCTTACTTCTTTCTTCTCTATTTCTTACTTCTTTCTTACTTCTTTCTTACTTCTTTCTTACTTTTTTCTTTCTTCTTTCTTTGTTCTTTCTTTCTTCTTTCTTACTTCTTTCTTACTTCTTTCTTACTTCTTTCTTATTTCTTTCTTCTTTCTTTCTTACTTCTTTCTCACTTCTTTCTTACTTCTTTCTTACTTCTTTCTTAGTTCTTTCTTCATTCCTTCTTACTTCTTTCTTACTTCGTTCTTACTTATTTCTTACTTCTTTATTACTTCTTTCTTACTTCTTTCTTACTTCTTTCTTACTTCTTTTTTTCTTCTTTCTTACTTCTTTCATTCTTCTTTCTCACTTCTTTCTTACTTCTTTCTTAGTTCTTTCTTACTTCTTTCTTACTTCTTTCTTACTTCTTTCTTCTTTCTTTCTTACTTCTTTCTTACTTCTTTCATTCTTCTTTCTTACTTCTTTCTTACTTCTTTCTTACTTCTTTCTTCTTTCTTTCTTACTTCTTTCTTACTTCTTTCTTACTTCTTTCTTACTTCTTTCTTCATTCCTTCTTACTTCTTTCTTACTTCTTTCTTACTTCTTTCTTACCTCTTTCTTACTTCTTTCTTTCTTCTTTCTTCTTTCTTTCTCACTTCTTTCTTCTTTCTTTCCTACTTCTTTCTTACTTCTTTCTTTCTTCTTTCTTACTTCTTTCATACTTCTTTCTTCTTTCTTTCTTACTTCTTTCCTCTTTCTTTCTTACTTCTTTCTTACTTCTTTCTTAGTTCTTTCTTACTTCTTTCTTACTTCTTTCTTACTTCTTTCTTAGTTCTTTCTTCTTTCTTACTTCTTTCTTACTTCTTTCTAACTTCTTTCTTACTTCTTTCTTACTTCTTTCTTCTTTCTTTCTTATTTCCTTCTTAATTCTTTCTTACTTCTTTCTTTCTTCTTTCTTACTTCTTTCTTACTTCTTTCTTACTTCTTTCTTCTTTCTTTCTTACTTCTTTCTTACTTCTTTCTTACTTCTTTCTTCATTATTTCTTACTTCTTTCTTACCTCTTTCTTACTTCTTTCTTTCTTCCTTCTTCTTTCTTTCTCACTTCTTTCTTCTTTCTTTCCTACTTCTTTCTTACTTCTTTCTTTCTTCTTTCTTACTTCTTTCTTTCTTCTTTCTTACTTCTTTCTTTCTTCTTTCTTACTTCATTCATACTTCTTTCTTCTTTCTTTCTTACTTCTTTCCTCTTTCTTACTTACTTCTTTCTTCTTTCTTTCTTACTTCTTTCTTACTTCTTTCTTACTTCTTTCTTACTTCTGTCTTTCTTACTTCTTTCTTACTTCTTTCTTACTTCTTTCTTACTTCTTTCTTTCTTCTTTCTTACTTCTTTCTTACTTCTTTCTTACTTCTTTCTTAATTCTTTCTTCCTTATTTCTTACTTCTTTCTTCTTTCTTACTTATTTATTACTTCTTTCTTACTTCATTCTAACTTCTTTTTTCTTCTTTCTTACTTCTTTCTTACTTCTTTCTTCTTTCTTTCTTACATCTTTCTTACTTCTAACTTTCTTCTATTTTAATTCTTTCTTTCTTCTTTCTTAATTCTTTCTTTCTTCTTTCTTACTTCTTTCTTACTTCTTTCTTACTTCTTTCTTACTTCTTTCTTACTTCTTTCTTTCTTCTTTCTTACTTCTTTCTTACTTCTTTCTTCTTTCTAACTTCTTTCTTACTTCTTTCTTCATTCCTTCTTACTTCTTTCTTACTTCTTTCTTACTTCTTTCTTACTTCTTTCTTCTATCTTTCTTACTTCTTTCTTTCTTATTTCTTACTTCTTTCTTACTTCTTTCTTACTTCTTTCTAACTTCTTTTTTCATCTTTCTTACTTCTCTCTTACTTCTTTCTTACTTCTTTCTTCTTTCTTTCTTACTTCTTTGTTTCTTCTTTCTTCTTTCTTTCTTACTTCTTTCTTACTTCTTTCTTACTTCTTTCTTACTTCTTTCATACTTCTTTCTTTCTTCTTTCTTACTTCTTTCATACTTCTTTCTTACTTCTTTCTTCTTTCTTTCTTACTTCTTCCTACTTCTTTCTTACTTCTTTCTAACTTCTTTTTTCTTCTTTCTTACTTCTTTCTTACTTCTTTCTTTCTTCTTTCTTACTTCTTTCTTCTTTCTTACTTCTTTCTTCTTTCTTTCTTACTTCTTTCTTACTTCTTTCTTACTTCTTTCTTCATTCCTTCTTACTTCTTTCTTGCTTCTTTCTTACTTCGTTCTTACTTCTTTCTTCTTTCTTTCTTACTTCTTTCTTACTTCTTTCTTACTACTTTCTTTCTTCTTTCTTACTTCTTTCTTACTTCTTTCTTCTTTCTAACTTCTTTCTTACTTCTTTCTTCATTCCTTCTTACTTCTTTCTTAGTTCTTTCTTACTTCTTTCTTACTTCTTTCTTACTTCTTTCTTCTTTCTTTCTTACTTCTTTCTTACTTCTTTCATTCTTCTTTCTTACTTCTTTCTTACTTCTTTCTTACTTCTTTCTTCATTCCTTCTTACTTCTTTCTTACTTCTTTCATACTTCTTACTTACCTCTTTCTTACTTCTTTCTTTCTTCTTTCTTCTTTCTTTCTCACTTCTTTCTTCTTTCTTTCCTACTTCTTTCTTACTTCTTTCTTTCTTCTTTCTTACTTCTTTCTTTCTTCTTTCTTACTTCTTTCATACTTCTTTCTTCTTTCTTTCTTACTTCTTTCCTCTTTCTTTCTTACTTCTTTCTTACTTCTTTCTTACTTCTTTCTTACTTCTTTCTTACTTCTTTCTTACTTCTTTCTTAATTGTTTCTTCTTTCTTACTTCTTTCTTACTTCTTTCTTACTTCTTTCTTACTTCTTTCTTCTTTCTTTCTTACTTCCTTCTTAATTCTTTCTTACTTCTTTCTTTCTTCTTTCTTGCTTCTTTCTTACTTCTTTCTTACTTCTTTCTTACTTCTTTCTTACTTCTTTCTTCTTTCTTTCTTATTTCTTTCTTACTTCTTTCTTACTTCTTTCTTACTTCTTTCTTACTTCTTTCTTCTTTCTTTCTTACTTCTTTCTTAATTCTTTCTTCTTTCTTTCTTACTTCTTTCTTACTTCTTTCTTACTTCGTTCTTACTTCTTTCTTACTTCTTTCTTACTTCTTTCTTACTTCTTTTTTTCTTCTTTCTTACTTCTTTCATACTTCTTTCTTAATTCTTTCTTTCTTCTTTATTACTTCTTTCTTTCTTCTGTCTTACTTCTTTCTTACTTCTTTCTTCTTTCTTTCTTACTTCTTTCTTACTTCTTTCTTCCTTCTTTCTTACTTCTTTCTTACTTCTTTCTTCATTCCTTCTTACTTCTTTCTTACTTCTTTTTACTTCTTTCTTACCTCTTTCTTACTTCTTTCTTTCTTCTTTCTTCTTTCTTTCTTATTTCTTTCTTCTTTCTTTCCTACTTCTTTCTTACTTCTTTCTTTCTTCTTTCCTACTTCTTTCTTTCTTCTTTCTTACTTCTTTCATACTTCTTTCTTCCTTCTTTCTTACTTCTTTCTGCTTTCTTTCTTTCTTCTTTCTTACTTCTTTCTTACTTCTTTCTTACTTCTTTTTTACTTCTTTCTTACTTCTTTCTTACTTCTTTCTTACTTCCTTCTTACTTCTTTCTTACTTCTTTCTTCTTTCTTTCTTACTTCTTTCTTAATTCTTTCTTACCTCTTTCTTACTTCTTTCTTTCTTGTTTCTTACTTCTTTCTTACTTCTTTCTTACTTCATTCTAACTTCTTTTTTCTTCTTTCTTACTTCTTTCTTACTTCTTTCTTTCTTCTTTCTTACTTCTTTCTTCTTTCTTTCTTACTTCTTTCTTACTTCTTTCTTACTTCTTTCTTCTTTCTTTCTTACTTCTTTCTTACTTCTTTCCTACTTCTTTCTTACTTCTTTCTTACTTCTTTCTAACTTCTTTCTTACTTCTTTCTTACTTCTTTCTTCATTCCTTCTTACTTCTTTCTTACTTCTTTCTTACTTCTTTCTTACTTATTTCTTACTTATTTCTTACTTCTTTCTTAATTCTTTCTTTCTTCTTTCTTTCTTCTTTCTTTCTTCTTTCTTACTTCTTTCTTACTTCATTCTTCTTTCTTTCTTCTTCCTTTCTTACTTCTTTCTTACTTCTTTCTTACTTCTTTCTTACTTCTTTCTTCATTCCTTCTTACTTCTTTCTTACTTCTTTCTTACTTCTTTCTTACTTATTTCTTACTTATTTCTTACTTCTTTCTTACTTCTTTCTTTCTTCTTTTTTCTTTCTTTCTTATTTCTTTCTTACTTCTTTCTTACTTCTTTCTTACTTCTTTTTTTCTTCTTTCTTACTTCTTTCATAATTCTTTCTTACTTCTTTCTTTCTTCTTTCTTACTTCTTTTTACTTCTTTCTTCTTTCTTTCTTACTTATTCCTACTTCTTTCTTACTTCTTTCTAACTTCTTTTCCTTCTTTCTTACTTCTTTCTTACTTCTTTCTTACTTCTTTCTTACTTCTTTCTTACTTCTTTCTTCTTTCTTTCTTCCTTCTTTCTTACTTCTTTCTTACTTCTTTCTTCATTCCTTCTTACTTCTTTCTTACCTCTTTCTTACTTCTTTCTTTCTTCCTTCTTCTTTCTTTCTCACTTCTTTCTTCTTTCTTTCCTACTTCTTTCTTACTTCTTTCTTTCTTCTTTCTTACTTCTTTCTTTCTTCTTTCTTACTTCTTTCTTTCTTGTTTCTTACTTCATTCATACTTCTTTCTTCTTTCTTTCTTACTTCTTTCCTCTTTCTTTCTTACTTCTTTCTTCTTTCTTTCTTACTTCCTTCTAATTCTTTCTTACTTCTTTCTTTCTTCTTTCTTACTTCTTTCTTACTTCTTTCTTACTTCTTTCTTCTTTCTTTCTTACTTCTTTCTTACTTCTTTCTTACTTCTTTCTTCATTCCTTCTTACTTCTTTCTTACCTCTTTCTTACTTCTTTCTTTCTTCCTTCTTCTTTCTTTCTCACTTCTTTCTTCTTTCTTTCCTACTTCTTTCTTACTTCTTTCTTTCTTCTTTCTTACTTCTTTCTTTCTTCTTTCTTACTTCTTTCTTTCTTCTTTCTTTCTTCATTCATACTTCTTTCTTCTTTCTTTCTTACTTCTTTCCTCTTTCTTTCTTACTTCTTTCTTCTTTCTTTCTTACTTCTTTCTTACTTCTTTCTTACTTCTTTCTTACTTCTGTCTTTCTTACTTCTTTCTTACTTCTTTCTTACTTCTTTCTTACTTCTTTCTTTCTTCTTTCTTACTTCTTTCTTTCTTCTTTCTTACTTCTTTCTTACTTCTTTCTTACTTCTTTCTTAATTCTTTCTTCCTTATTTCTTACTTCTTTCTTCTTTCTTACTTATTTATTACTTCTTTCTTACTTCATTCTAACTTCTTTTTTCTTCTTTCTTACTTCTTTCTTACTTCTTTCTTCTTTCTTTCTTACATCTTTCTTACTTCTAACTTTCTTCTATTTTAGTTCTTTCTTTCTTCTTTCTTAATTCTTTCTTTCTTCTTTCTTACTTCTTTCTTGCTTCTTTCTTACTTCTTTCTTACTTCTTTCTTCTTTCTTTCTTACTTCTTTCTTACTTCTTTCTTACTTCTTTCTTACTTCTTTCTTTCTTCTTTCTTACTTCTTTCTTACTTCTTTCTTCTTTCTAACTTCTTTCTTACTTCTTTCTTCATTCCTTCTTACTTCTTTCTTACTTCTTTCTTACTTCTTTCTTACTTCTTTCTTACTTCTTTCTTCTATCTTTCTTACTTCTTTCTTTCTTATTTCTTACTTCTTTCTTACTTCTTTCTTACTTCTTTCTAACTTCTTTTTTCATCTTTCTTACTTCTTTCTTACTTCTTTCTTACTTCTTTCTTCTTTCTTTCTTACTTCTTTGTTTCTTCTTTCTTCTTTCTTTCTTACTTCTTCCTACTTCTTTCTTACTTCTTTCTAACTTCTTTTTTCTTCTTTCTTACTTCTTTCTTACTTCTTTCTTTCTTCTTTCTTACTTCTTTCTTCTTTCTTACTTCTTTCTTCTTTCTTTCTTACTTCTTTCTTACTTCTTTCTTACTTCTTTCTTCATTCCTTCTTACTTCTTTCTTGCTTCTTTCTTACTTCGTTCTTACTTCTTTCTTCTTTCTTTCTTACTTCTTTTTACTTCTTTCTTACTACTTTCTTTCTTCTTTCTTACTTCTTTCTTACTTCTTTCTTCTTTCTAACTTCTTTCTTACTTCTTTCTTCATTCCTTCTTACTTCTTTCTTAGTTCTTTCTTACTTCTTTCTTACTTCTTTCTTACTTCTTTCTTCTTTCTTTCTTACTTCTTTCTTACTTCTTTCATTCTTCTTTCTTACTTCTTTCTTACTTCTTTCTTACTTCTTTCTTCATTCCTTCTTACTTCTTTCTTACTTCTTTCATACTTCTTTCTTACCTCTTTCTTACTTCTTTCTTTCTTCTTTCTTCTTTCTTTCTCACTTCTTTCTTCTTTCTTTCCTACTTCTTTCTTACTTCTTTCTTTCTTCTTTCTTACTTCTTTCTTTCTTCTTTCTTACTTCTTTCATACTTCTTTCTTCTTTCTTTCTTACTTCTTTCCTCTTTCTTTCTTACTTCTTTCTTACTTCTTTCTTACTTCTTTCTTACTTCTTTCTTACTTCTTTCTTCATTCCTTCTTACTTCTTTCTTACTTCTTTCATTCTTCTTTCTTACTTCTTTCTTCTTTCTTTCTTACTTCGTTCTTACTTCTTTCTTACTTCTTTCTTCTTTCTTTCTTACTTCGTTCTTACTTCTTTCTTACTTCTTTCTTACTTCTTTCTTCATTCCTTCTTACTTCTTTCTTACTTCTTTCATACTTCTTTCTTACCTCTTTCTTAATTCTTTCTTTCTTCTTTCTTCTTTCTTACTCACTTCTTTCTTCTTTCTTTCCTACTTCTTTCTTACTTCTTTCTTTCTTCTTTCTTACTTCTTTCTTTCTTCTTTCTTACTTCTTTCATACTTCTTTCTTCTTTCTTTCTTACTTCTTTCCTCTTTCTTTCTTACTTCTTTCTTACTTCTTTCTTACTTATTTCTTACTTCTTTCTTACTTCTTTCTTACTTCTTTCTTAGTTGTTTCTTCTTTCTTACTTCTTTCTTACTTCTTTCTTACTTCTTTCTTACTTCTTTCTTCTTTCTTTCTTACTTCCTTCTTAATTCTTTCTTACTTCTTTCTTTCTTCTTTCTTGCTTCTTTCTTACTTCTTTCTTACTTCTTTCTTACTTCTTTCTTCTTTCTTTCTTACTTCTTTCTTACTTCTTTCTTACTTCTTTCTTACTTCTTTCTTACTTCTTTCTTCTTCTTTCTTACTTCTTTCTTACTTCTTTCTTCTTTCTTTCTTACTTCTTTCTTACTTCTTTCTTACTTCTTTCTTACTTCGTTCTTACTTCTTTCTTACTTCTTTCTTACTTCTTTCTTACTTCTTTTTTTCTTCTTTCTTACTTCTTTCTTCTATCTTTCTTACTTCTTTCTTTCTTATTTCTTACTTCTTTCTTACTTCTTTCTTACTTCTTTCTTCTTTATTTCTTACTTCTTTCTTTCTTCTTTCTTCTTTCTTTCTTACTTCTTTCTTACTTCTTTCTTACTTCTTTCATACTTCTTTCTTTCTTCTTTCTTACTTCTTTCATACTTCTTTCTTACTTCTTTCTTCTTTCTTTCTTACTTCTTCCTACTTCTTTCTTACTTCTTTCTAACTTCTTTTTTCTTCTTTCTTACTTCTTTCTTACTTCTTTCTTACTTCTTTCTTACTTCTTTCTTACTTCTTTCTTCTTTCTTTCTTACTTCTTTCTTAATTCTTTCTTACCTCTTTCTTACTTCTTTCTTTCTTGTTTCTTACTTCTTTCTTACTTCTTTCTTACTTCATTCTAACTTCTTTTTTCTTCTTTCTTACTTCTTTCTTACTTCTTTCTTTCTTCTTTCTTACTTCTTTCTTCTTTCTTTCTTACTTCTTTCTTACTTCTTTCTTACTTCTTTCTTCTTTCTTTCTTACTTCTTTCTTACTTCTTTCCTACTTCTTTCTTACTTCTTTCTTACTTCTTTCTTACTTCTTTCTTACTTCTTTCTTTCTTCTTTCTTAATTCTTTCTTTCTTCTTTCTTACTTCTTTCTTACTTCATTCTTCTTTCTTTCTTCATCTTTTTTACTTCTTTCTTACTTCTTTCTTACTTCTTTCTTACTTCTTTCTTCATTCCTTCTTACTTCTTTCTTACTTCTTTCTTACTTCTTTCTTACTTATTTCTTATTTCTTTCTTACTTCTTTCTTTCTTCTTTCTTCTTTCTTTCTTACTTCTTTCTTACTTCTTTCTTACTTCTTTCTTACTTCTTTTTTTCTTCTTTCTTACTTCTTTCATAATTCTTTCTTACTTCTTTCTTTCTTCTTTCTTACTTCTTTCTTACTTCTTTCTTCTTTCTTTCTTACTTCTTCCTACTTCTTTCTTACTTCTTTCTAACTTCTTTTTTCTTCTTTCTTACTTCTTTCTTACTTCTTTCTTACTTCTTTCTTCTTTCTTTCTTACTTCTTTCTTACTTCTTTCTTACTTCTTTCTTCATTCCTTCTTACTTCTTTCTTACTTCTTTCTTCTTTCTAACTTCTTTCTTACTTCTTTCTTCATTCCTTCTTACTTCTTTCTTACTTCTTTCTTACTTCTTTCTTACTTCTTTCTTACTTCTTTCTTCTATCTTTCTTACTTCTTTCTTTCTTATTTCTTACTTCTTTCTTACTTCTTTCTTACTTCTTTCTAACTTCTTTTTTCATCTTTCTTACTTCTTTCTTACTTCTTTCTTACTTCTTTCTTCTTTCTTTCTTAATTCTTTCTTTCTTCTTTCTTCTTTCTTTCTTACTTCTTTCTTACTTCTTTCTTACTTCTTTCTTACTTCTTTCATAATTCTTTCTTTCTTCTTTCTTACTTCTTTCATACTTCTTTCTTACTTCTTTCTTCTTTCTTTCTTACTTCTTCCTACTTCTTTCTTACTTCTTTCTAACTTCTTTTTCTTCTTTCTTACTTCTTTCTTACTTCTTTCTTACTTCTTTCTTACTTCTTTCTTCTATCTTCTTACTTCTTTCTTTCTTATTTCTTACTTCTTTCTTACTTCTTTCTTACTTCTTTCTAACTTCTTTTTCATCTTTCTTACTTCTTTCTTACTTCTTTCTTACTTCTTTCTTCTTTCTTTCTTACTTCTTTGTTTCTTCTTTCTTCTTTCTTTCTTACTTCTTCCTACTTCTTTCTTACTTCTTTCTAACTTCTTTTTTCTTCTTTCTTACTTCTTTCTTACTTCTTTCTTTCTTCTTTCTTACTTCTTTCTTCTTTCTTACTTCTTTCTTCTTTCTTTCTTACTTCTTTCTTACTTCTTTCTTACTTCTTTCTTCATTCCTTCTTACTTCTTTCTTGCTTCTTTCTTACTTCGTTCTTACTTCTTTCTTCTTTCTTTCTTACTTCTTTTTTACTTCTTTCTTACTACTTTCTTTCTTCTTTCTTACTTCTTTCTTACTTCTTTCTTCTTTCTAACTTCTTTCTTACTTCTTTCTTCATTCCTTCTTACTTCTTTCTTAGTTCTTTCTTACTTCTTTCTTACTTCTTTCTTACTTCTTTCTTCTTTCTTTCTTACTTCTTTCTTACTTCTTTCATTCTTCTTTCTTACTTCTTTCTTACTTCTTTCTTACTTCTTTCTTCATTCCTTCTTACTTCTTTCTTACTTCTTTCATACTTCTTTCTTACCTCTTTCTTACTTCTTTCTTTCTTCTTTCTTCTTTCTTTCTCACTTCTTTCTTCTTTCTTTCCTACTTCTTTCTTACTTCTTTCTTTCTTCTTTCTTACTTCTTTCTTTCTTCTTTCTTACTTCTTTCATACTTCTTTCTTCTTTCTTTCTTACTTCTTTCCTCTTTCTTTCTTACTTCTTTCTTACTTCTTTCTTACTTCTTTCTTACTTCTTTCTTCATTCCTTCTTACTTCTTTCTTACTTCTTTCATTCTTCTTTCTTACTTCTTTCTTCTTTCTTTCTTACTTCGTTCTTACTTCTTTCTTACTTCTTTCTTCTTTCTTTCTTACTTCGTTCTTACTTCTTTCTTACTTCTTTCTTACTTCTTTCTTCATTCCTTCTTACTTCTTTCTTACTTCTTTCATACTTCTTTCTTACCTCTTTCTTAATTCTTTCTTTCTTCTTTCTTCTTTCTTACTCACTTCTTTCTTCTTTCTTTCCTACTTCTTTCTTACTTCTTTCTTTCTTCTTTCTTACTTCTTTCTTTCTTCTTTCTTACTTCTTTCATACTTCTTTCTTCTTTCTTTCTTACTTCTTTCCTCTTTCTTTCTTACTTCTTTCTTACTTCTTTCTTACTTATTTCTTACTTCTTTCTTACTTCTTTCTTACTTCTTTCTTAGTTGTTTCTTCTTTCTTACTTCTTTCTTACTTCTTTCTTACTTCTTTCTTACTTCTTTCTTCTTTCTTTCTTACTTCTTCTTAATTCTTTCTTACTTCTTTCTTTCTTCTTTCTTGCTTCTTTCTTACTTCTTTCTTACTTCTTTCTTACTTCTTTCTTCTTTCTTTCTTACTTCTTTCTTACTTCTTTCTTACTTCTTTCTTACTTCTTTCTTACTTCTTTCTTCTTTCTTTCTTACTTCTTTCTTACTTCTTTCTTCTTTCTTTCTTACTTCTTTCTTACTTCTTTCTTACTTCTTTCTTACTTCTTTCTTACTTCGTTCTTACTTCTTTCTTACTTCTTTCTTACTTCTTTCTTACTTCTTTTTTTCTTCTTTCTTACTTCTTTCTTCTATCTTTCTTACTTCTTTCTTTCTTATTTCTTACTTCTTTCTTACTTCTTTCTTACTTCTTTCTTCTTTATTTCTTACTTCTTTCTTTCTTCTTTCTTCTTTCTTTCTTACTTCTGTCTTACTTCTTTCTTACTTCTTTCATACTTCTTTCTTTCTTCTTTCTTACTTCTTTCATACTTCTTTCTTACTTCTTTCTTCTTTCTTTCTTACTTCTTCCTACTTCTTTCTTACTTCTTTCTAACTTCTTTTTTCTTCTTTCTTACTTCTTTCTTACTTCTTTCTTACTTCTTTCTTACTTCTTTCTTCTTTCTTTCTTACTTCTTTCTTAATTCTTTCTTACCTCTTTCTTACTTCTTTCTTTCTTGTTTCTTACTTCTTTCTTACTTCTTTCTTACTTCATTCTAACTTCTTTTTTCTTCTTTCTTACTTCTTTCTTACTTCTTTCTTTCTTCTTTCTTACTTCTTTCTTCTTTCTTTCTTACTTCTTTCTTACTTCTTTCTTACTTCTTTCTTCTTTCTTTCTTACTTCTTTCTTACTTCTTTCCTACTTCTTTCTTACTTCTTTCTTACTTCTTTCTTACTTCTTTCTTACTTCTTTCTTTCTTCTTTCTTAATTCTTTCTTTCTACTTTCTTACTTCTTTCTTACTTCATTCTTCTTTCTTTCTTCATCTTTTTTACTTCTTTCTTACTTCTTTCTTACTTCTTTCTTACTTCTTTCTTCATTCCTTCTTACTTCTTTCTTACTTCTTTCTTACTTCTTTCTTACTTATTTCTTATTTCTTTCTTACTTCTTTCTTTCTTCTTTCTTCTTTCTTTCTTACTTCTTTCTTACTTCTTTCTTACTTCTTTCTTACTTCTTTTTTTCTTCTTTCTTACTTCTTTCATAATTCTTTCTTACTTCTTTCTTTCTTCTTTCTTACTTCTTTCTTACTTCTTTCTTCTTTCTTTCTTACTTCTTCCTACTTCTTTCTTACTTCTTTCTAACTTCTTTTTTCTTCTTTCTTACTTCTTTCTTACTTCTTTCTTACTTCTTTCTTCTTTCTTTCTTACTTCTTTCTTACTTCTTTCTTACTTCTTTCTTCATTCCTTCTTACTTCTTTCTTACTTCTTTCTTCTTTCTAACTTCTTTCTTACTTCTTTCTTCATTCCTTCTTACTTCTTTCTTACTTCTTTCTTACTTCTTTCTTACTTCTTTCTTACTTCTTTCTTCTATCTTTCTTACTTCTTTCTTTCTTATTTCTTACTTCTTTCTTACTTCTTTCTTACTTCTTTCTAACTTCTTTTTTCATCTTTCTTACTTCTTTCTTACTTCTTTCTTACTTCTTTCTTCTTTCTTTCTTAATTCTTTCTTTCTTCTTTCTTCTTTCTTTCTTACTTCTTTCTTACTTCTTTCTTACTTCTTTCTTACTTCTTTCATAATTCTTTCTTTCTCCTTTCTTACTTCTTTCATACTTCTTTCTTACTTCTTTCTTCTTTCCTTCTTACTTCTTCCTACTTCTTTCTTACTTCTTTCTAACTTCTTTTTTCTTCTTTCTTACTTCTTTCTTACTTCTTTCTTACTTCTTTCTTCTTTATTTCTTACTTCTTTCTTTCTTCTTTCTTACTTCTTTCTTACTTTTTTCTTTCTTCTTTCTTTGTTCTTTCCTTCTTCTTTCTTACTTCTTTCTTACTTCTTTCTTACTTCTTTCTTATTTCTTTCTTCTTTCTTTCTTACTTCTTTCTCACTTCTTTCTTACTTCTTTCTTACTTCTTTCTTACTTCTTTCTTCATTCCTTCTTACTTCTTTCTTACTTCGTTCTTACTTCTTTCTTACTTCTTTCTTACTTCTTTCTTACTTCTTTCTTACTTCTTTCTTACTTCTTTTTTTCTTCTTTCTTACTTCTTTCATTCTTCTTTCTTACTTCTTTCTTACTTCTTTCTTAGTTCTTTCTTACTTCTTTCTTACTTCTTTCTTACTTCTTTCTTCTTTCTTTCTTACTTCTTTCTTACTTCTCTCATTCTTCTTTCTTACTTCTTTCTTACTTCTTCTTTCTTTCTTACTTCTTTCTTACTTCTTTCTTACTTCTTTCTTACTTCTTTCTTCATTCCTTCTTACTTCTTTCTTACTTCTTTCTTACCTCTTTCTTACTTCTTTCTTTCTTCTTTCTTCTTTCTTTCTCACTTCTTTCTTCTTTCTTTCCTACTTCTTTCTTACTTCTTTCTTTCTTCTTTCTTACTTCTTTCTTCTTTCTTACTTCTTTCTTACTTCTTTCTTACTTCTTTCTTACTTCTTTCTTACTTCTTTCTTCTTTCTTTCTTACTTCCTTCTTAATTCTTTCTTACTTCTTTCTTTCTTCTTTCTTACTTCTTTCTTACTTCTTTCTAAGTTCTTTCTTCTTTCTTACTTCTTTCTTACTTCTTTCTTACTTCTTTCTTACTTCTTTCTTCTTTCTTTCTTGCTTCCTTCTTAATTCTTTCTTACTTCTTTCTTTCTTCTTTCTTACTTCTTTCTTACTTCTTTCTTACTTCTTTCTTCTTTCTTTCTTACTTCTTTCTTACTTCTTTCTTACTTCTTTCTTCATTCCTTCTTACTTCTTTCTTACCTCTTTCTTACTTCTTTCTTTCTTCCTTCTTCTTTCTTTCTCACTTCTTTCTTCTTTCTTTCCTACTTCTTTCTTACTTCTTTCTTTCTTCTTTCTTACTTCTTTCTTTCTTCTTTCTTACTTCTTTCTTTCTTCTTTCTTACTTCATTCATACTTCTTTCTTCTTTCTTTCTTACTTCTTTCCTCTTTCTTTCTTACTTCTTTCTTCTTTCTTTCTTACTTCTTTCTTACTTCTTTCTTACTTCTTTCTTACTTCTGTCTTTCTTACTTCTTTCTTACTTCTTTCTTACTTCTTTCTTACTTCTTTCTATCTTCTTTCTTACTTCTTTCTTACTTCTTTCTTACTTCTTTCTTAATTCTTTCTTCCTTATTTCTTACTTCTTTCTTCTTTCTTACTTATTTATTACTTCTTTCTTACTTCATTCTAACTTCTTTTTTCTTCTTTCTTACTTCTTTCTTACTTCTTTCTTCTTTCTTTCTTACATCTTTCTTACTTCTAACTTTCTTCTATTTTAGTTCTTTCTTTCTTCTTTCTTAATTCTTTCTTTCTTCTTTCTTACTTCTTTCTTGCTTCTTTCTTACTTCTTTCTTACTTCTTTCTTCTTTCTTTCTTACTTCTTTCTTACTTCTTTCTTACTTCTTTCTTACTTCTTTCTTTCTTCTTTCTTACTTCTTTCTTACTTCTTTCTTCTTTCTAACTTCTTTCTTACTTCTTTCTTCATTCCTTCTTACTTCTTTCTTACTTCTTTCTTACTTCTTTCTTACTTCTTTCTTACTTCTTTCTTACTTCTTTCTTCTATCTTTCTTACTTCTTTCTTTCTTATTTCTTACTTCTTTCTTACTTCTTTCTTACTTCTTTCTAACTTCTTTTTCATCCTTCTTACTTCTTTCTTACTTCTTTCTTCTTTCTTTCTTACTTCTTTCTTTCTTCTTTCTTCTTTCTTTCTTACTTCTTTCTTACTTCTTTCTTACTTCTTTCTTACTTCTTTCATACTTCTTTCTTTCTTCTTTCTTACTTCTTTCATACTTCTTTCTTACTTCTTTCTTCTTTCTTTCTTACTTCTTCCTACTTCTTTCTTACTTCTTTCTAACTTCTTTTTTCTTCTTTCTTACTTCTTTCTTACTTCTTTCTTACTTCTTTCTTACTTCTTTCTTCTTTATTTCTTACTTCTTTCTTACTTCTTTCTTACTTCTTTCTTACTTTTTTCTTTCTTCTTTCTTTGTTCTTTCTTTCTTCTTTCTTACTTCTTTCTTACTTCTTTCTTACTTCTTTCTTATTTCTTTCTTCTTTCTTTCTTACTTCTTTCTCACTTCTTTCTTACTTCTTTCTTACTTCTTTCTTAGTTCTTTCTTCATTCCTTCTTACTTCTTTCTTACTTCGTTCTTACTTATTTCTTACTTCTTTATTACTTCTTTCTTACTTCTTTCTTACTTCTTTCTTACTTCTTTTTTTCTTCTTTCTTACTTCTTTCATTCTTCTTTCTTACTTCTTTCTTACTTCTTTCTTAGTTCTTTCTTACTTCTTTCTTACTTCTTTCTTACTTCTTTCTTCTTTCTTTCTTACTTCTTTCTTACTTCTTTCATTCTTCTTTCTTACTTCTTTCTTACTTCTTTCTTACTTCTTTCTTCTTTCTTTCTTACTTCTTTCTTACTTCTTTCTTACTTCTTTCTTACTTCTTTCTTCATTCCTTCTTACTTCTTTCTTACTTCTTTCTTACTTCTTTCTTACCTCTTTCTTACTTCTTTCTTTCTTCTTTCTTCTTTCTTTCTCACTTCTTTCTTCTTTCTTTCCTACTTCTTTCTTACTTCTTTCTTTCTTCTTTCTTACTTCTTTCATACTTCTTTCTTCTTTCTTTCTTACTTCTTTCCTCTTTCTTTCTTACTTCTTTCTTACTTCTTTCTTAGTTCTTTCTTACTTCTTTCTTACTTCTTTCTTACTTCTTTCTTAGTTCTTTCTTCTTTCTTACTTCTTTCTTACTTCTTTCTAACTTCTTTCTTACTTCTTTCTTACTTCTTTCTTCTTTCTTTCTTATTTCCTTCTTAATTCTTTCTTACTTCTTTCTTTCTTCTTTCTTACTTCTTTCTTACTTCTTTCTTACTTCTTTCTTCTTTCTTTCTTACTTCTTTCTTACTTCTTTCTTACTTCTTTCTTCATTCCTTCTTACTTCTTTCTTACCTCTTTCTTACTTCTTTCTTTCTTCCTTCTTCTTTCTTTCTCACTTCTTTCTTCTTTCTTTCCTACTTCTTTCTTACTTCTTTCTTTCTTCTTTCTTACTTCTTTCTTTCTTCTTTCTTACTTCTTTCTTTCTTCTTTCTTACTTCATTCATACTTCTTTCTTCTTTCTTTCTTACTTCTTTCCTCTTTCTTTCTTAATTCTTTCTTCTTTCTTTCTTACTTCTTTCTTACTTCTTTCTTACTTCTTTCTTACTTCTGTCTTTCTTACTTCTTTCTTACTTCTTTCTTACTTCTTTCTTACTTCTTTCTATCTTCTTTCTTACTTCTTTCTTACTTCTTTCTTACTTCTTTCTTAATTCTTTCTTCCTTATTTCTTACTTCTTTCTTCTTTCTTACTTATTTATTACTTCTTTCTTACTTCATTCTAACTTCTTTTTTCTTCTTTCTTACTTCTTTCTTACTTCTTTCTTCTTTCTTTCTTACATCTTTCTTACTTCTAACTTTCTTCTATTTTAGTTCTTTCTTTCTTCTTTCTTAATTCTTTCTTTCTTCTTTCTTACTTCTTTCTTGCTTCTTTCTTACTTCTTTCTTACTTCTTTCTTCTTTCTTTCTTACTTCTTTCTTACTTCTTTCTTACTTCTTTCTTACTTCTTTCTTTCTTCTTTCTTACTTCTTTCTTACTTCTTTCTTCTTTCTAACTTCTTTCTTACTTCTTTCTTCATTCCTTCTTACTTCTTTCTTACTTCTTTCTTACTTCTTTCTTACTTCTTTCTTACTTCTTTCTTACTTCTTTCTTCTATCTTTCTTACTTCTTTCTTTCTTATTTCTTACTTCTTTCTTAATTCTTTCTTACTTCTTTCTAACTTCTTTTTTCATCCTTCTTACTTCTTTCTTACTTCTTTCTTCTTTCTTTCTTACTTCTTTCTTTCTTCTTTCTTCTTTCTTTCTTACTTCTTTCTTACTTCTTTCTTACTTCTTTCTTACTTCTTTCATACTTCTTTCTTTCTTCTTTCTTACTTCTTTCATACTTCTTTCTTACTTCTTTCTTCTTTCTTTCTTACTTCTTCCTACTTCTTTCTTACTTCTTTCTAACTTCTTTTTTCTTCTTTCTTACTTCTTTCTTACTTCTTTCTTACTTCTTTCTTACTTCTTTCTTCTTTATTTCTTACTTCTTTCTTACTTCTTTCTTACTTCTTTCTTACTTTTTTCTTTCTTCTTTCTTTGTTCTTTCTTTCTTCTTTCTTACTTCTTTCTTACTTCTTTCTTACTTCTTTCTTATTTCTTTCTTCTTTCTTTCTTACTTCTTTCTCACTTCTTTCTTACTTCTTTCTTACTTCTTTCTTAGTTCTTTCTTCATTCCTTCTTACTTCTTTCTTACTTCGTTCTTACTTATTTCTTACTTCTTTATTACTTCTTTCTTACTTCTTTCTTACTTCTTTCTTACTTCTTTTTTTCTTCTTTCTTACTTCTTTCATTCTTCTTTCTTACTTCTTTCTTACTTCTTTCTTAGTTCTTTCTTACTTCTTTCTTACTTCTTTCTTACTTCTTTCTTCTTTCTTTCTTACTTCTTTCTTACTTCTTTCATTCTTCTTTCTTACTTCTTTCTTACTTCTTTCTTACTTCTTTCTTTCTTACTTCTTTCTTACTTCTTTCTTACTTCTTTCTTACTTCTTTCTTCATTCCTTCTTACTTCTTTCTTACTTCTTTCTTACTTCTTTCTTACCTCTTTCTTACTTCTTTCTTTCTTCTTTCTTCTTTCTTTCTCACTTCTTTCTTCTTTCTTTCCTACTTCTTTCTTACTTCTTTCTTTCTTCTTTCTTACTTCTTTCATACTTCTTTCTTCTTTCTTTCTTACTTCTTTCCTCTTTCTTTCTTACTTCTTTCTTACTTCTTTCTTAGTTCTTTCTTACTTCTTTCTTACTTCTTTCTTACTTCTTTCTTAGTTCTTTCTTCTTTCTTACTTCTTTCTTACTTCTTTCTAACTTCTTTCTTACTTCTTTCTTACTTCTTTCTTCTTTCTTTCTTATTTCCTTCTTAATTCTTTCTTACTTCTTTCTTTCTTCTTTCTTACTTCTTTCTTACTTCTTTCTTACTTCTTTCTTCTTTCTTTCTTACTTCTTTCTTACTTCTTTCTTACTTCTTTCTTCATTATTTCTTACTTCTTTCTTACCTCTTTCTTACTTCTTTCTTTCTTCCTTCTTCTTTCTTTCTCACTTCTTTCTTCTTTCTTTCCTACTTCTTTCTTACTTCTTTCTTTCTTCTTTCTTACTTCTTTCTTTCTTCTTTCTTACTTCTTTCTTTCTTCTTTCTTACTTCATTCATACTTCTTTCTTCTTTCTTTCTTACTTCTTTCCTCTTTCTTACTTACTTCTTTCTTCTTTCTTTCTTACTTCTTTCTTACTTCTTTCTTACTTCTTTCTTACTTCTGTCTTTCTTACTTCTTTCTTAGTTCTTTCTTACTTCTTTCTTACTTCTTTCTTACTTCTTTCTTCTTTCTTTCCTACTTCTTTCTTACTTCTTTCATTCTTCTTTCTTACTTCTTTCTTACTTCTTTCTTACTTCTTTCTTCATTCCTTCTTACTTCTTTCTTACTTCTTTCATACTTCTTTCTTACCTCTTTCTTACTTCTTTCTTTCTTCTTTCTTCTTTCTTTCTCACTTCTTTCTTCTTTCTTTCCTACTTCTTTCTTACTTCTTTCTTTCTTCTTTCTTACTTCTTTCTTTCTTCTTTCTTACTTCTTTCATACTTCTTTCTTCTTTCTTTCTTACTTCTTTCCTCTTTCTTTCTTACTTCTTTCTTACTTCTTTCTTACTTCTTTCTTACTTCTTTCTTCATTCCTTCTTACTTCTTTCTTACTTCTTTCTTACTTCTTTCTTACTTCTTTCTTCTTTCTTTCTTACTTCGTTCTTACTTCTTTCTTACTTCTTTCTTACTTCTTTCTTCATTCCTTCTTACTTCTTTCTTACTTCTTTCATACTTCTTTCTTACCTCTTTCTTAATTCTTTCTTTCTTCTTTCTTCTTTCTTACTCACTTCTTTCTTCTTTCTTTCCTACTTCTTTCTTACTTCTTTCTTTCTTCTTTCTTACTTCTTTCTTTCTTCTTTCTTACTTCTTTCATACTTCTTTCTTCTTTCTTTCTTACTTCTTTCCTCTTTCTTTCTTACTTCTTTCTTACTTCTTTCTTACTTCTTTCTTACTTCTTTCTTACTTCTTTCTTACTTCTTTCTTACTTCTTTCTTAGTTGTTTCTTCTTTCTTACTTCTTTCTTACTTCTTTCTTACTTCTTTCTTACTTCTTTCTTCTTTCTTTCTTACTTCCTTCTTAATTCTTTCTTACTTCTTTCTTTCTTCTTTCTTGCTTCTTTCTTACTTCTTTCTTACTTCTTTCTTACTTCTTTCTTACTTCTTTCTTCTTTCTTTCTTACTTCTTTCTTACTTCTTTCTTACTTCTTTCTTACTTCTTTCTTACTTCTTTCTTCTTTCTTTCTTACTTCTTTCTTAATTCTTTCTTCTTTCTTTCTTACTTCTTTCTTACTTCTTTCTTACTTCGTTCTTACTTCTTTCTTACTTCTTTCTTACTTCTTTCTTACTTCTTTTTTTCTTCTTTCTTACTTCTTTCATACTTCTTTCTTACTTCTTTCTTTCTTCTTTATTACTTCTTTCTTCCTTCTGTCTTACTTCTTTCTTACTTCTTTCTTCTTTCTTTCTTACTTCTTTCTTACTTCTTTCTTCCTTCTTTCTTACTTCTTTCTTACTTCTTTCTTCATTCCTTCTTACTTCTTTCTTACTTCTTTTTACTTCTTTCTTACCTCTTTCTTACTTCTTTCTTTCTTCTTTCTTCTTTCTTTCTTATTTCTTTCTTCTTTCTTTCCTACTTCTTTCTTACTTCTTTCTTTCTTCTTTCCTACTTCTTTCTTTCTTCTTTCTTACTTCTTTCATACTTCTTTCTTCCTTCTTTCTTACTTCTTTCTGCTTTCTTTCTTTCTTCTTTCTTACTTCTTTCTTACTTCTTTCTTACTTCTTTTTTACTTCTTTCTTACTTCTTTCTTACTTCTTTCTTACTTCCTTCTTACTTCTTTCTTACTTCTTTCTTCTTTCTTTCTTACTTCTTTCTTAATTCTTTCTTACCTCTTTCTTACTTCTTTCTTTCTTGTTTCTTACTTCTTTCTTACTTCTTTCTTACTTCATTCTAACTTCTTTTTTCTTCTTTCTTACTTCTTTCTTACTTCTTTCTTTCTTCTTTCTTACTTCTTTCTTCTTTCTTTCTTACTTCTTTCTTACTTCTTTCTTACTTCTTTCTTCTTTCTTTCTTACTTCTTTCTTACTTCTTTCCTACTTCTTTCTTACTTCTTTCTTACTTCTTTCTAACTTCTTTCTTACTTCTTTCTTACTTCTTTCTTCATTCCTTCTTACTTCTTTCTTACTTCTTTCTTACTTCTTTCTTACTTATTTCTTACTTATTTCTTACTTCTTTCTTAATTCTTTCTTTCTTCTTTCTTTCTTCTTTCTTTCTTCTTTCTTACTTCTTTCTTACTTCATTCTTCTTTCTTTCTTCTTCCTTTCTTACTTCTTTCTTACTTCTTTCTTACTTCTTTCTTACTTCTTTCTTCATTCCTTCTTACTTCTTTCTTACTTCTTTCTTACTTCTTTCTTACTTATTTCTTACTTATTTCTTACTTCTTTCTTACTTCTTTCTTTCTTCTTTCTTCTTTCTTTCTTACTTCTTTCTTACTTCTTTCTTACTTCTTTCTTACTTCTTTTTTTCTTCTTTCTTAGTTCTTTCATAATTCTTTCTTACTTCTTTCTTTCTTCTTTCTTACTTCTTTCTTACTTCTTTCTTCTTTCTTTCTTACTTATTCCTACTTCTTTCTTACTTCTTTCTAACTTCTTTTCCTTCTTTCTTACTTCTTTCTTACTTCTTTCTTACTTCTTTCTTACTTCTTTCTTACTTCTTTCTTCTTTCTTTCTTCCTTCTTTCTTACTTCTTTCTTACTTCTTTCTTCATTCCTTCTTACTTCTTTCTTACCTCTTTCTTACTTCTTTCTTTCTTCCTTCTTCTTTCTTTCTCACTTCTTTCTTCTTTCTTTCCTACTTCTTTCTTACTTCTTTCTTTCTTCTTTCTTACTTCTTTCTTTCTTCTTTCTTACTTCTTTCTTTCTTCTTTCTTACTTCATTCATACTTCTTTCTTCTTTCTTTCTTACTTCTTTCCTCTTTCTTTCTTACTTCTTTCTTCTTTCTTTCTTACTTCCTTCTTAATTCTTTCTTACTTCTTTCTTTCTTCTTTCTTACTTCTTTCTTACTTCTTTCTTACTTCTTTCTTCATTCCTTCTTACTTCTTTCTTACTTCTTTCATACTTCTTTCTTACCTCTTTCTTACTTCTTTCTTTCTTCTTTCTTCTTTCTTTCTCACTTCTTTCTTCTTTCTTTCCTACTTCTTTCTTACTTCTTTCTTTCTTCTTTCTTACTTCTTTCTTTCTTCTTTCTTACTTCTTTCATACTTCTTTCTTCTTTCTTTCTTACTTCTTTCCTCTTTCTTTCTTACTTCTTTCTTACTTCTTTCTTACTTCTTTCTTACTTCTTTCTTCATTCCTTCTTACTTCTTTCTTACTTCTTTCTTACTTCTTTCTTACTTCTTTCTTCTTTCTTTCTTACTTCGTTCTTACTTCTTTCTTACTTCTTTCTTACTTCTTTCTTCATTCCTTCTTACTTCTTTCTTACTTCTTTCATACTTCTTTCTTACCTCTTTCTTAATTCTTTCTTTCTTCTTTCTTCTTTCTTACTCACTTCTTTCTTCTTTCTTTCCTACTTCTTTCTTACTTCTTTCTTTCTTCTTTCTTACTTCTTTCTTTCTTCTTTCTTACTTCTTTCATACTTCTTTCTTCTTTCTTTCTTACTTCTTTCCTCTTTCTTTCTTACTTCTTTCTTACTTCTTTCCTTCTTCTTTCTTACTTCTTTCTTACTTCTTTCTTACTTCTTT
Source organism: Columba livia (assembly GCF_036013475.1). Lineage (NCBI taxonomy): Eukaryota > Metazoa > Chordata > Aves > Columbiformes > Columbidae > Columba > Columba livia. The sequence continues at coordinate 144,401 of NW_027043817.1, forward strand.
CTTACTTCTTTCTTAGTTGTTTCTTCTTTCTTACTTCTTTCTTACTTCTTTCTTACTTCTTTCTTACTTCTTTCTTCTTTCTTTCTTACTTCCTTCTTAATTCTTTCTTACTTCTTTCTTTCTTCTTTCTTGCTTCTTTCTTACTTCTTTCTTACTTCTTTCTTACTTCTTTCTTACTTCTTTCTTCTTTCTTTCTTACTTCTTTCTTACTTCTTTCTTACTTCTTTCTTACTTCTTTCTTACTTCTTTCTTCTTTCTTTCTTACTTCTTTCTTAATTCTTTCTTCTTTCTTTCTTACTTCTTTCTTACTTCTTTCTTACTTCGTTCTTACTTCTTTCTTACTTCTTTCTTACTTCTTTCTTACTTCTTTTTTTCTTCTTTCTTACTTCTTTCATACTTCTTTCTTACTTCTTTCTTTCTTCTTTATTACTTCTTTCTTCCTTCTGTCTTACTTCTTTCTTACTTCTTTCTTCTTTCTTTCTTACTTCTTTCTTACTTCTTTCTTCCTTCTTTCTTACTTCTTTCTTACTTCTTTCTTCATTCCTTCTTACTTCTTTCTTACTTCTTTTTACTTCTTTCTTACCTCTTTCTTACTTCTTTCTTTCTTCTTTCTTCTTTCTTTCTTATTTCTTTCTTCTTTCTTTCCTACTTCTTTCTTACTTCTTTCTTTCTTCTTTCCTACTTCTTTCTTTCTTCTTTCTTACTTCTTTCATACTTCTTTCTTCCTTCTTTCTTACTTCTTTCTGCTTTCTTTCTTTCTTCTTTCTTACTTCTTTCTTACTTCTTTCTTACTTCTTTTTTACTTCTTTCTTACTTCTTTCTTACTTCTTTCTTACTTCCTTCTTACTTCTTTCTTACTTTTTCTTCTTTCTTTCTTACTTCTTTCTTAATTCTTTCTTACCTCTTTCTTACTTCTTTCTTTCTTGTTTCTTACTTCTTTCTTACTTCTTTCTTACTTCATTCTAACTTCTTTTTTCTTCTTTCTTACTTCTTTCTTACTTCTTTCTTTCTTCTTTCTTACTTCTTTCTTCTTTCTTTCTTACTTCTTTCTTACTTCTTTCTTACTTCTTTCTTCTTTCTTTCTTACTTCTTTCTTACTTCTTTCCTACTTCTTTCTTACTTCTTTCTTACTTCTTTCTAACTTCTTTCTTACTTCTTTCTTACTTCTTTCTTCATTCCTTCTTACTTCTTTCTTACTTCTTTCTTACTTCTTTCTTACTTATTTCTTACTTATTTCTTACTTCTTTCTTAATTCTTTCTTTCTTCTTTCTTTCTTCTTTCTTTCTTCTTTCTTACTTCTTTCTTACTTCATTCTTCTTTCTTTCTTCTTCCTTTCTTACTTCTTTCTTACTTCTTTCTTACTTCTTTCTTACTTCTTTCTTCATTCCTTCTTACTTCTTTCTTACTTCTTTCTTACTTCTTTCTTACTTATTTCTTACTTATTTCTTACTTCTTTCTTACTTCTTTCTTTCTTCTTTCTTCTTTCTTTCTTACTTCTTTCTTACTTCTTTCTTACTTCTTTCTTACTTCTTTTTTTCTTCTTTCTTAGTTCTTTCATAATTCTTTCTTACTTCTTTCTTTCTTCTTTCTTACTTCTTTCTTACTTCTTTCTTCTTTCTTTCTTACTTATTCCTACTTCTTTCTTACTTCTTTCTAACTTCTTTTCCTTCTTTCTTACTTCTTTCTTACTTCTTTCTTACTTCTTTCTTACTTCTTTCTTACTTCTTTCTTCTTTCTTTCTTCCTTCTTTCTTACTTCTTTCTTACTTCTTTCTTCATTCCTTCTTACTTCTTTCTTACCTCTTTCTTACTTCTTTCTTTCTTCCTTCTTCTTTCTTTCTCACTTCTTTCTTCTTTCTTTCCTACTTCTTTCTTACTTCTTTCTTTCTTCTTTCTTACTTCTTTCTTTCTTCTTTCTTACTTCTTTCTTTCTTCTTTCTTACTTCATTCATACTTCTTTCTTCTTTCTTTCTTACTTCTTTCCTCTTTCTTTCTTACTTCTTTCTTCTTTCTTTCTTACTTCCTTCTTAATTCTTTCTTACTTCTTTCTTTCTTCTTTCTTACTTCTTTCTTACTTCTTTCTTACTTCTTTCTTCTTTCTTTCTTACTTCTTTCTTACTTCTTTCTTACTTCTTTCTTCATTCCTTCTTACTTCTTTCTTACCTCTTTCTTACTTCTTTCTTTCTTCCTTCTTCTTTCTTTCTCACTTCTTTCTTCTTTCTTTCCTACTTCTTTCTTACTTCTTTCTTTCTTCTTTCTTACTTCTTTCTTTCTTCTTTCTTACTTCTTTCTTTCTTCTTTCTTACTTCATTCATACTTCTTTCTTCTTTCTTTCTTACTTCTTTCCTCTTTCTTTCTTACTTCTTTCTTCTTTCTTTCTTACTTCTTTCTTACTTCTTTCTTACTTCTTTCTTACTTCTGTCTTTCTTACTTCTTTCTTACTTCTTTCTTACTTCTTTCTTACTTCTTTCTTTCTTCTTTCTTACTTCTTTCTTACTTCTTTCTTACTTCTTTCTTAATTCTTTCTTCCTTATTTCTTACTTCTTTCTTCTTTCTTACTTATTTATTACTTCTTTCTTACTTCATTCTAACTTCTTTTTTCTTCTTTCTTACTTCTTTCTTACTTCTTTCTTCTTTCTTTCTTACATCTTTCTTACTTCTAACTTTCTTCTATTTTAGTTCTTTCTTTCTTCTTTCTTAATTCTTTCTTTCTTCTTTCTTACTTCTTTCTTGCTTCTTTCTTACTTCTTTCTTACTTCTTTCTTCTTTCTTTCTTACTTCTTTCTTACTTCTTTCTTACTTCTTTCTTACTTCTTTCTTTCTTCTTTCTTACTTCTTTCTTACTTCTTTCTTCTGTCTAACTTCTTTCTTACTTCTTTCTTCATTCCTTCTTACTTCTTTCTTACTTCTTTCTTACTTCTTTCTTACTTCTTTCTTACTTCTTTCTTCTATCTTTCTTACTTCTTTCTTTCTTATTTCTTACTTCTTTCTTACTTCTTTCTTACTTCTTTCTTCTTTCTTTCTTACTTCTTTCTTTCTTCTTTCTTACTTCTTTCATAATTCTTTCTTCTTTCTTTCTTACTTCTTTCCTCTTTCTTTCTTACTTCTTTCTTACTTCTTTCTTACTTATTTCTTACTTCTTTCTTACTTCTTTCTTACTTCTTTCTTAGTTGTTTCTTCTTTCTTACTTCTTTCTTACTTCTTTCTTACTTCTTTCTTACTTCTTTCTTCTTTCTTTCTTACTTCCTTCTTAATTCTTTCTTACTTCTTTCTTTCTTCTTTCTTGCTTCTTTCTTACTTCTTTCTTACTTCTTTCTTACTTCTTTCTTCTTTCTTTCTTACTTCTTTCTTACTTCTTTCTTACTTCTTTCTTACTTCTTTCTTACTTCTTTCTTCTTTCTTTCTTACTTCTTTCTTACTTCTTTCTTCTTTCTTTCTTATTTCTTTCTTACTTCTTTCTTACTTCTTTCTTACTTCGTTCTTACTTCTTTCTTACTTCTTTCTTACTTCTTTCTTACTTCTTTTTTTCTTCTTTCTTACTTCTTTCATACTTCTTTCTTACTTCTTTCTTTCTTCTTTATTACTTCTTTCTTTCTTCTGTCTTACTTCTTTCTTACTTCTTTCTTCTTTCTTTCTTACTTCTTTCTTACTTCTTTCTTCCTTCTTTCTTACTTCTTTCTTACTTCTTTCTTCATTCCTTCTTACTTCTTTCTTACTTCTTTTTACTTCTTTCTTACCTCTTTCTTACTTCTTTCTTTCTTCTTTCTTCTTTCTTTCTTATTTCTTTCTTCTTTCTTTCCTACTTCTTTCTTACTTCTTTCTTTCTTCTTTCCTACTTCTTTCTTTCTTCTTTCTTACTTCTTTCATACTTCTTTCTTCCTTCTTTCTTACTTCTTTCTTCTTTCTTTCTTACTTCTTTCTTACTTCTTTCTTACTTCTTTCTTACTTCTTTTTTACTTCTTTCTTACTTCTTTCTTACTTCTTTCTTACTTCTTTCTTACTTCTTTCTTACTTCTTTCTTCTTTCTTTCTTACTTCTTTCTTAATTCTTTCTTACCTCTTTCTTACTTCTTTCTTTCTTGTTTCTTACTTCTTTCTTACTTCTTTCTTACTTCATTCTAACTTCTTTTTTCTTCTTTCTTACTTCTTTCTTACTTCTTTCTTTCTTCTTTCTTACTTCTTTCTTCTTTCTTTCTTACTTCTTTCTTACTTCTTTCTTACTTCTTTCTGCTTTCTTTCTTACTTCTTTCTTACTTCTTTCCTACTTCTTTCTTACTTCTTTCTTACTTCTTTCTAACTTCTTTCTTACTTCTTTCTTACTTCTTTCTTACTTCTTTCTTACTTCTTTCTTACTTCTTTCTTACTTCTTTCTTAATTCTTTCTTTCTTCTTTCTTACTTCTTTCTTACTTCTTTCTTACTTCTTTCTTCATTCCTTCTTACTTCTTTCTTACTTCTTTCTTACTTCTTTCTTACTTATTTCTTACTTATTTCTTACTTCTTTCTTACTTCTTTCTTTCTTCTTTCTTCTTTCTTTCTTACTTCTTTCTTACTTCTTTCTTACTTCTTTCTTACTTCTTTTTTTCTTCTTTCTTACTTCTTTCATAATTCTTTCTTACTTCTTTCTTTCTTCTTTCTTACTTCTTTCTTACTTCTTTCTTCTTTCTTTCTTACTTATTCCTACTTCTTTCTTACTTCTTTCTAACTTCTTTTTCCTTCTTTCTTACTTCTTTCTTACTTCTTTCTTACTTCTTTCTTACTTCTTTCTTCTTTCTTTCTTCCTTCTTTCTTACTTCTTTCTTACTTCTTTCTTCATTCCTTCTTACTTCTTTCTTACCTCTTTCTTACTTCTTTCTTTCTTCCTTCTTCTTTCTTTCTCACTTCTTCTTTCTTTCCTACTTCTTTCTTAATTCTTTCTTTCTTCTTTCTTACTTCTTTCTTTCTTCTTTCTTACTTCTTTCTTTCTTCTTTCTTACTTCATTCATACTTCTTTCTTCTTTCTTTCTTACTTCTTTCCTCTTTCTTTCTTACTTCTTTCTTCTTTCTTTCTTACTTCCTTCTTAATTCTTTCTTACTTCTTTCTTTCTTCTTTCTTACTTCTTTCTTACTTCTTTCTTACTTCTTTCTTCTTTCTTTCTTACTTCTTTCTTACTTCTTTCTTACTTCTTTCTTCATTCCTTCTTACTTCTTTCTTACCTCTTTCTTACTTCTTTCTTTCTTACTTCTTCTTTCTTTCTCACTTCTTTCTTCTTTCTTTCCTACTTCTTTCTTACTTCTTTCTTTCTTCTTTCTTACTTCTTTCTTTCTTCTTTCTTACTTCTTTCTTTCTTCTTTCTTACTTCATTCATACTTCTTTCTTCTTTCTTCCTTACTTCTTTCCTCTTTCTTTCTTACTTCTTTCTTCTTTCTTTCTTACTTCTTTCTTACTTCTTTCTTACTTCTTTCTTACTTCTGTCTTTCTTACTTCTTTCTTACTTCTTTCTTACTTCTTTCTTACTTCTTTCTTACTTCATTCTAACTTCTTTTTTCTTCTTTCTTACTTCTTTCTTACTTCTTTCTTCTTTCTTTCTTACATCTTTCTTACTTCTAACTTTCTTCTATTTTAGTTCTTTCTTTCTTCTTTCTTAATTCTTTCTTTCTTCTTTCTTACTTCTTTCTTGCTTCTTTCTTACTTCTTTCTTACTTCTTTCTTCTTTCTTTCTTACTTCTTTCTTACTTCTTTCTTACTTCTTTCTTACTTCTTTCTTTCTTCTTTCTTACTTCTTTCTTACTTCTTTCTTCTTTCTAACTTCTTTCTTACTTCTTTCTTCATTCCTTCTTACTTCTTTCTTACTTCTTTCTTACTTCTTTCTTACTTCTTTCTTACTTCTTTCTTACTTCTTTCTTCTATATTTCTTACTTCTTTCTTTCTTATTTCTTACTTCTTTCTTACTTCTTTCTTACTTCTTTCTAACTTCTTTTTTCATCTTTCTTACTTCTTTCTTACTTCTTTCTTACTTCTTTCTTCTTTCTTTCTTACTTCTTTGTTTCTTCTTTCTTCTTTCTTTCTTACTTCTTTCTTACTTCTTTCTTACTTCTTTCTTACTTCTTTCATACTTCTTTCTTTCTTCTTTCTTACTTCTTTCATACTTCTTTCTTACTTCTTTCTTCTTTCTTTCTTACTTCTTCCTACTTCTTTCTTACTTCTTTCTAACTTCTTTTTTCTTCTTTCTTACTTCTTTCTTACTTCTTTCTTACTTCTTTCTTACTTCTTTCTTCTTTATTTCTTACTTCTTTCTTACTTCTTTCTTACTTCTTTCTTACTTTTTTCTTTCTTCTTTCTTTGTTCTTTCTTTCTTCTTTCTTACTTCTTTCTTACTTCTTTCTTACTTCTTTCTTATTTCTTTCTTCTTTCTTTCTTACTTCTTTCTCACTACTTTCTTACTTCTTTCTTACTTCTTTCTTACTTCTTTCTTCATTCCTTCTTACTTCTTTCTTACTTCGTTCTTACTTCTTTCTTACTTCTTTCTTACTTCTTTCTTACTTCTTTCTTACTTCTTTTTTTCTTCTTTCTTACTTCTTTCATTCTTCTTTCTTACTTCTTTCTTACTTCTTTCTTAGTTCTTTCTTACTTCTTTCTTACTTCTTTCTTACTTCTTTCTTCTTTCTTTCTTACTTCTTTCTTACTTCTTTCATTCTTCTTTCTTACGTCTTTCTTACTTCTTTCTTACTTCTTTCTTACTTCTTTCTTCTTTCTTTCTTACTTCTTTCTTACTTCTTTCTTACTTCTTTCTTACTTCTTTCTTCATTCCTTCTTACTTCTTTCTTACTTCTTTCTTACTTCTTTCTTACCTCTTTCTTACTTCTTTCTTACTTTTTTCTTTCTTCTTTCTTTCTCACTTCTTTCTTCTTTCTTTCCTACTTCTTTCTTACTTCTTTCTTTCTTCTTTCTTACTTCTTTCTTCTTTCTTACTTCTTTCATACTTCTTTCTTCTTTCTTTCTTACTTCTTTCCTCTTTCTTTCTTACTTCTTTCTTACTTCTTTCTTAGTTCTTTCTTACTTCTTTCTTACTTCTTTCTTACTTCTTTCTTAGTTCTTTCTTCTTTCTTACTTCTTTCTTACTTCTTTCTTACTTCTTTCTTACTTCTTTCTTACTTCTTTCTTACTTCCTTCTTAATTCTTTCTTACTTCTTTCTTTCTTCTTTCTTACTTCTTTCTTACTTCTTTCTTACTTCATTCTAACTTCTTTTTTCTTCTTTCTTACTTCTTTCTTACTTCTTTCTTCTTTCTTTCTTACTTCTTTCTTACTTCTTTCTTCTTTCTTTCTTACTTCTTTCTTACTTCTTTCTTACTTCTTTCTTACTTCTTTCTTACATCTTTCTTACTTCTTTTTTTCTTCTTTCTTACTTCTTTCATACTTCTTTTTACTTCTTTCTTACTTCTTTCTTTCTTCTTTCTTACTTCTTTCTTACTTCTTTCTTCTTTCTTTCTTACTTCTTTCTTACTTCTTTCTTCCTTCTTTCTTACTTCTTTCTTACTTCTTTCTTCATTCCTTCTTACTTCTTTCTTACTTCTTTTTACTTCTTTCTTACCTCTTTCTTACTTCTTTCTTTCTTCTTTCTTCTTTCTTTCTTATTTCTTTCTTCTTTCTTTCCTACTTCTTTCTTACTTCTTTCTTTCTTCTTTCCTACTTCTTTCTTTCTTCTTTCTTACTTCTTTCATACTTCTTTCTTCCTTCTTTCTTACTTCTTTCTTCTTTCTTTCTTACTTCTTTCTTACTTCTTTCTTACTTCTTTCTTACTTCTTTTCTACTTCTTTCTTTCTTCTTTCTTACTTCTTTCTTACTTCTTTCTTACTTCTTTCTTACTTCTTTCTTCTTTCTTTCTTACTTCTTTCTTAATTCTTTCTTACCTCTTTCTTACTTCTTTCTTTCTTCTTTCTTACTTCTTTCTTACTTCTTTCTTACTTCATTCTAACTTCTTTTTTCTTCTTTCTTACTTCTTTCTTACTTCTTTCTTTCTTCTTTCTTACTTCTTTCTTCTTTCTTTCTTACTTCTTTCTTACTTCTTTCTTACTTCTTTCTTCTTTCTTTCTTACTTCTTTCTTACTTCTTTCCTACTTCTTTCTTACTTCTTTCTAACTTCTTTCTTACTTCTTTCTTACTTCTTTCTTACTTCTTTCTTACTTCTTTCTTTCTTCTTTCTTAATTCTTTCTTTCTTCTTTCTTACTTCTTTCTTTCTTCTTCCTTTCTTACTTATTTCTTACTTCTTTCTTACTTCTTTCTTACTTCTTTCTTACTTATTTCTTACTTCTTTCTTACTTCTTTCTTTCTTCTTTCTTCTTTCTTTCTTACTTCTTTCTTACTTCTTTCTTACTTCTTTCTTACTTCTTTCTTTCTTCTTTCTTACTTATTTCTTACTTCTTTCTTCTTTCTTTCTTACTTATTCCTACTTCTTTCTTACTTCTTTCTAACTTCTTTTTCCTTCTTTCTTACTTCTTTCTTACTTCTTTCTTACTTCTTTCTTCTTTCTTTCTTACTTCTTTCTTACTTCTTTCTTACTTCTTTCTTTACTTTTTTCTTTCTTCTTTCTTTGTTCTTTCTTTCTTCTTTCTTACTTCTTTCTTACTTCTTTCTTACTTCTTTCTTATTTCTTTCTTCTTTCTTTCTTACTTCTTTCTCACTTCTTTCTTTCTTCTTTCTTACTTCTTTCTTACTTCTTTCTTCATTCCTTCTTACTTCTTTCTTACTTCGTTCTTACTTCTTTCTTCCTTCTTTTTTTTACTTCTTTCTTACTTCTTTCTTCATTCCTTCTTACTTCTTTCTTACTTCTTTTTACTTCTTTCTTACCTCTTTCTTACTTCTTTCTTTCTTCTTTCTTCTTTCTTTCTTATTTCTTTCTTCTTTCTTTCCTACTTCTTTCTTACTTCTTTCTTTCTTCTTTCCTACTTCTTTCTTTCTTCTTTCTTACTTCTTTCATACTTCTTTCTTTCTTCTTTCTTACTTCTTTCTTCTTTCTTTCTTACTTCTTTCTTACTTCTTTCTTACTTCTTTCTTTCTTACCTCTTTCTTACTTCTTTCTTTCTTGTTTCTTACTTCTTTCTTTCTTCTTTCTTACTTCATTCTAACTTCTTTTTTCTTCTTTCTTACTTCTTTCTTACTTCTTTCTTTCTTCTTTCTTACTTCTTTCTTCTTTCTTTCTTACTTCTTTCTTACTTCTTTCTTACTTCTTTCTTCTTTCTTTCTTACTTCTTTCTTACTTCTTTCCTACTTCTTTCTTACTTCTTTCTTACTTCTTTCTAACTTCTTTCTTACTTCTTTCTTACTTCTTTCTTACTTCTTTCTTACTTCTTTCTTACTTCTTTCTTTCTTCTTTCTTAATTCTTTCTTTCTTCTTTCTTACTTCTTTCTTACTTCATTCTTCTTTCTTTCTTCTTCCTTTCTTACTTCTTTCTTACTTCTTTCTTACTTCTTTCTTACTTCTTTCTTCATTCCTTCTTACTTCTTTCTTACTTCTTTCTTACTTCTTTCTTACTTATTTCTTACTTCTTTCTTACTTCTTTCTTTCTTCTTTCTTCTTTCTTTCTTACTTCTTTCTTACTTCTTTCTTACTTCTTTCTTACTTCTTTTTTTCTTCTTTCTTACTTCTTTCATAATTCTTTCTTACTTCTTTCTTTCTTCTTTCTTACTTCGTTCTTACTTCTTTCTTACTTCTTTCTTCTTTCTTTCTTACTTCTTTCTTACTTCTTTCATTCTTCTTTCTTACTTCTTTCTTACTTCTTTCTTACTTCTTTCTTACTTCTTTCTTACTTCTTTCTTCTTTCTTTCTTACTTCTTTCTTACTTCTTTCTTACTTCTTTCTTACTTCTTTCTTACTTCTTTCTTACTTCTTTCTTACTTCTTTCTTACTTCTTTCTTCTTTCTTTCTTACTTCTTTCTTACTTCTTTCTTACTTCTTTCTTACTTCTTTCTTACTTCTTTCTTTCTTCTTTCTTACTTCTTTCTTACTTCTTTCTTACTTCTTTCTTACTTCTTTCTTCTTTCTTTCTTAATTCTTTCTTACTTCTTTCTTACTTCTTTCTTACTTCTTTCTTACTTCTTTCTTCATTCCTTCTTACTTCTTTCTTACCTCTTTCTTACTTCTTTCTTTCTTCCTTCTTCTTTCTTTCTCACTTCTTTCTTCTTTCTTTCCTACTTCTTTCGTACTTCTTTCTTTCTTCTTTCTTACTTCTTTCTTTCTTCTTTCTTACTTCTTTCATTCTTCTTTCTTACTTCTTTCTTACTTCTTTCTTACTTTTTTCTTACTTCTTTCTTACTTCTTTCTTCTTTCTTTCTTACTTCCTTCTTAATTCTTTCTTACTTCTTTCTTTCTTCTTTCTTACTTCTTTCTTACTTCTTTCTTACTGCATTCTAACTTCTTTTTTCTTCTTTCTTACTTCTTTCTTACTTCTTTCTTCTTTCTTTCTTACTTCTTTCTTAGTTCTTTCTTCTTTCTTTCTTACTTCTTTCTTAATTCTTTCTTACTTCTTTCTTACTTCTTTCTTACTTCTTTCTTACTTCTTTTTTTCTTCTTTCTTATTTCTTTCATACTTCTTTCTTACTTCTTTCTTTCTTCTTTCTTACTTCTTTCTTTCTTCTTTCTTATTCTTTCTTACTTCTTTCTTCTTTCTTACTTCTCTCTTAATTCTTTCTTTCTTCTCTCTTAATTCTTTCTTTATTCTTTCTTACTTCTTTCTTACTTCTTTCTTACTTCTTTCTTCATTCCTTCTTACTTCTTTCTTACTTCTTTCTTACTACTTTCTTACTTATTTCTTACTTCTTTCTTTCTTCTTTCTTCTTTCTTTCTTACTTCTTTCTTACTTCTTTCTTACTTCTTTCTTACTTCTTTTTTTCTTCTTTCTTACTTCTTTCATAATTCTTTCTTACTTCTTTCTTTCTTCTTTCTTACTTCTTTCTTACTTCTTTCTTACTTCTTTCTTTCTTCTTTCTTCTTTCTTTCTTACTTCTTTCTTACTTCTTTCTTCTTTCTTACTTCTTTCTTACTTCTTTCTTACTTCTTTCTTACCTCTTTCTTACTTCTTTCTTTCTTCTTTCTTCTTTCTTTCTTCCTTCTTTCTTCTTTCTTTCCTACTTCTTTCTTATTTCTTTCTTTTTTCTTTCTTACTTCTTTCTTTCTTCTTTCATATTTCTTCCCTCTTTCTTTCTTACTTCTTTCTTCTTTCTTTCTTACTTCTTTCTTACTTCTTTCTTACTTCTTTCTTACTTCTTTCTTACTTCTTTCTTTCTTACTTCTTTCTTACTTCTTTCTTACTTCTTTCTTACTTCTTTCTTTCTTCTTTCTTACTTCTTTCATGTCGGGGATTGGCTCAAGGAGCACAGACATGAGTCCACCAAGCAACTGTACGAGCAGAGCCCATTTTAGTTGACATAAGTAGGCCTTAGTTAGCTTGTCTATTAGGCCGTGGGAAAGGGGGGAACGGAAAAGTACTGACTAAAGCAGGGTCAGGATATTTTTGAAGAGATAAGAGTCAGAAGAATGTGGGATGCGCATAGCTAGCTAAACCCAAGTAGGTGGAGTAAGTAAATGTGCTTAGCCTATTAGATAGAGACAAGTATGCATAATTATGGTATTTGGTATAAATGCACGCCATCTCGGGCAATAAAGTTGAAGTATGCTTTATCACTCATATTGGGTCGGCCGCATTTCTTCCTCCGTCCGCTCGGGTCTGGAACTCTGATGGGACTTTTCTCTGCACTTTCTTACTTCTTTATTACTTCTTTCCTAATTCTTTCTTCCTTATTTCTTACTTCTTTCTTCTTTCTTACTTCTTTAATACTTCTTTCTTACTTCATTCTAACTTCTTTTTTCTTCTTTCTTACTTCTTTCTTACTTCTTTCCTCTTTCTTTCTTACATCTTTCTTACTTCTAACTTTCTTCTATTTTAGTTCTTTTTTTCTTCTTTCTTAATTCTTTCTTTCTTCTTTCTTACTTCTTTCTTGCTTCTTTCTTACTTCGTTCTTACTTCTTTCTTCTTTCTTTCTTACTTCTTTCTTACTTCTTACTTCTTTCTTTCTTCTTTCTTACTTCTTTCTTACTTCTTTCTTCTTTCTAACTTCTTTCTTCCTTCTTTCTTCATTCCTTCTTACTTCTTTCTTAGTTCTTTCTCACTTCTTTCTTACTTCTTTCTTACTTCATTCTTACTTCTTTATTACTTCTTTCTTCTATCTTTCTTTCTTCTTTCTTACTTCTTTCTTTATTTCTTACTTCTTTCTTACTTCTTTCTTACTTCTTTCTAACTTCCTTTTTCATCTTTCTTACTTCTTTCTTACTTCTTTCTTACTTCTTTCTTCTTTCTTTCTTACTTCTTTCTTACTTCTTTCTTACTTCTTTCTTAATTCATTCTTTCTTCTTTCTTACTTCTTTCTTACTTCTTTATTTCTTTTTTTTTCTTTCTTTCTTACTTCTTTCTTACTTCTTTCTTACTTCTTTCTTACTTCTTTCTTACTTCTTTCTTACTTCTTTCTTCCTTCTTTCTTACTTCTTTCTTACCTCTTTCTTACTTCTTTCTTTCTTCTTTCTTCTTTCTTTCTTCCTTCTTTCTTCTTTCTTTCCTACTTCTTTCTTATTTCTTTCTTTCTTCTTTCTTACTTCTTTCTTTCTTCTTTCTTACTTCTTTCATACTTCTTCCTTCTTTCTTTCTTACTTCTTTCTTCTTTCTTTCTTACTTCTTTCTTACTTCTTTCTTACTTCTTCCTTACTTCTTTCTTTCTTACTTTTTTCTTACTTCTTTCTTACTTCTTTCTTACTTCTTTCTTTCTTCTTTCTTACTTCTTTCTTACTTCTTTATTACTTCTTTCTTAATTCTTTCTTCCCTATTTCTTACTTCTTTCTTCTTTCTTACTTCTTTCTTACTTCTTTCTTACTTCATTCTAACTTCTTTTTTCTTCTTTCTTACTTCTATCTTACTTCTTTCTTCTTTCTTTCTTACATCTTTCTTACTTCTAACTTTCTTCTATTTTAGTTCTTTCTTTCTTCTTTCTTAATTCTTTCTTTCTTCTTTCTTACTTCTTTCTTACTTCTTTCTTACTTCTTTTTTTCTTCTTTCTTATTTCTTTCATACTTCTTTCTTACTTCTTTCTTTCTTCTTTCTTACTTCTTTCTTTCTTCTTTCTTATTCTTTCTTACTTCTTTCTTCTTTCTTACTTCTCTCTTAATTCTTTCTTTCTTCTCTCTTAATTCTTTCTTCTTTCTTTCTTACTTCTTTCTTACTTCTTTCTTACTTCTTTCTTCTTTCTTTCTTACTTCTTTCTTACTTCTTTCCTACTTCTTTCTTACTTCTTTCTTACTTCTTTCTAACTTCTTTCTTACTTCTTTCTTACTTCTTTCTTACTTCTTTCTTACTTCTTTCTTACTTCTTTCTTTCTTCTTTCTTAATTCTTTCTTTCTTCTTTCTTACTTCTTTCTTACTTCATTCTTCTTTCTTTCTTCTTCCTTTCTTACTTCTTTCTTACTTCTTTCTTACTTCTTTCTTACTTCTTTCTTCATTCCTTCTTACTTCTTTCTTACTTCTTTCTTACTTCTTTCTTACTTATTTCTTACTTCTTTCTTACTTCTTTCTTTCTTCTTTCTTCTTTCTTTCTTACTTCTTTCTTACTTCTTTCTTACTTCTTTCTTACTTCTTTTTTTCTTCTTTCTTACTTCTTTCATAATTCTTTCTTACTTCTTTCTTTCTTCTTTCTTACTTCTTTCATTCTTCTTTCTTACTTCTTTCTTACTTCTTTCTTACTTCTTTCTTACTTCTTTCTTACTTCTTTCTTCTTTCTTTCTTACTTCTTTCTTACTTCTTTCTTACTTCTTTCTTACTTCTTTCTTACTTCTTTCTTACTTCTTTCTTACTTCTTTCTTACTTCTTTCTTCTTTCTTTCTTACTTCTTAGTTACTTCTTTCTTACTTCTTTCTTACTTCTTTCTTACTTCTTTCTTTCTTCTTTCTTACTTCTTTCTTACTTCTTTCTTACTTCTTTCTTACTTCTTTCTTCTTTCTTTCTTAATTCTTTCTTACTTCTTTCTTACTTCTTTCTTACTTCTTTCTTACTTCTTTCTTCATTCCTTCTTACTTCTTTCTTACCTCTTTCTTACTTCTTTCTTTCTTCCTTCTTCTTTCTTTCTCACTTCTTTCTTCTTTCTTTCCTACTTCTTTCGTACTTCTTTCTTTCTTCTTTCTTACTTCTTTCTTTCTTCTTTCTTACTTCTTTCTTTCTGCTTTCTTACTTCATTCATACTTCTTTCTTCTTTCTTTCTTACTTCTTTCTTACTTCTTTCTTACTTCTTTCTTACTTTTTTCTTACTTCTTTCTTACTTCTTTCTTCTTTCTTTCTTACTTCCTTCTTAATTCTTTCTTACTTCTTTCTTTCTTCTTTCTTACTTCTTTCTTACTTCTTTCTTACTGCATTCTAACTTCTTTTTTCTTCTTTCTTACTTCTTTCTTACTTCTTTCTTCTTTCTTTCTTACTTCTTTCTTAGTTCTTTCTTCTTTCTTTCTTACTTCTTTCTTAATTCTTTCTTACTTCTTTCTTACTTCTTTCTTACTTCTTTCTTACTTCTTTTTTTCTTCTTTCTTATTTCTTTCATACTTCTTTCTTACTTCTTTCTTTCTTCTTTCTTACTTCTTTCTTTCTTCTTTCTTATTCTTTCTTACTTCTTTCTTCTTTCTTACTTCTCTCTTAATTCTTTCTTTCTTCTCTCTTAATTCTTTCTTTATTCTTTCTTACTTCTTTCTTACTTCTTTCTTACTTCTTTCTTCATTCCTTCTTACTTCTTTCTTACTTCTTTCTTACTACTTTCTTACTTATTTCTTACTTCTTTCTTTCTTCTTTCTTCTTTCTTTCTTACTTCTTTCTTACTTCTTTCTTACTTCTTTCTTACTTCTTTCTTACTTCTTTTTTTCTTCTTTCTTACTTCTTTCATAATTCTTTCTTACTTCTTTCTTTCTTCTTTCTTACTTCTTTCTTACTTCTTTCTTACTTCTTTCTTTCTTCTTTCTTCTTTCTTTCTTACTTCTTTCTTACTTCTTTCTTCTTTCTTACTTCTTTCTTACTTCTTTCTTACTTCTTTCTTACCTCTTTCTTACTTCTTTCTTTCTTCTTTCTTCTTTCTTTCTTCCTTCTTTCTTCTTTCTTTCCTACTTCTTTCTTATTTCTTTCTTTTTTCTTTCTTACTTCTTTCTTTCTTCTTTCATATTTCTTCCCTCTTTCTTTCTTACTTCTTTCTTCTTTCTTTCTTACTTCTTTCTTACTTCTTTCTTACTTCTTTCTTACTTCTTTCTTACTTCTTTCTTTCTTACTTCTTTCTTACTTCTTTCTTACTTCTTTCTTACTTCTTTCTTTCTTCTTTCTTACTTCTTTCATGTCGGGGATTGGCTCAAGGAGCACAGACATGAGTCCACCAAGCAACTGTACGAGCAGAGCCCATTTTAGTTGACATAAGTAGGCCTTAGTTAGCTTGTCTATTAGGCCGTGGGAAAGGGGGGAACGGAAAAGTACTGACTAAAGCAGGGTCAGGATATTTTTGAAGAGATAAGAGTCAGAAGAATGTGGGATGCGCATAGCTAGCTAAACCCAAGTAGGTGGAGTAAGTAAATGTGCTTAGCCTATTAGATAGAGACAAGTATGCATAATTATGGTATTTGGTATAAATGCACGCCATCTCGGGCAATAAAGTTGAAGTATGCTTTATCACTCATATTGGGTCGGCCGCATTTCTTCCTCCGTCCGCTCGGGTCTGGAACTCTGATGGGACTTTTCTCTGCACTTTCTTACTTCTTTATTACTTCTTTCCTAATTCTTTCTTCCTTATTTCTTACTTCTTTCTTCTTTCTTACTTCTTTAATACTTCTTTCTTACTTCATTCTAACTTCTTTTTTCTTCTTTCTTACTTCTTTCTTACTTCTTTCTTCTTTCTTTCTTACATCTTTCTTACTTCTAACTTTCTTCTATTTTAGTTCTTTTTTTCTTCTTTCTTAATTCTTTCTTTCTTCTTTCTTACTTCTTTCTTGCTTCTTTCTTACTTCGTTCTTACTTCTTTCTTCTTTCTTTCTTACTTCTTTCTTACTTCTTACTTCTTTCTTTCTTCTTTCTTACTTCTTTCTTACTTCTTTCTTCTTTCTAACTTCTTTCTTCCTTCTTTCTTCATTCCTTCTTACTTCTTTCTTAGTTCTTTCTCACTTCTTTCTTACTTCTTTCTTACTTCATTCTTACTTCTTTATTACTTCTTTCTTCTATCTTTCTTTCTTCTTTCTTACTTCTTTCTTTATTTCTTACTTCTTTCTTACTTCTTTCTTACTTCTTTCTAACTTCTTTTTTCATCTTTCTTACTTCTTTCTTACTTCTTTCTTACTTCTTTCTTCTTTCTTTCTTACTTCTTTCTTACTTCTTTCTTACTTCTTTCTTAATTCATTCTTTCTTCTTTCTTACTTCTTTCTTACTTCTTTATTTCTTTTTTTTTCTTTCTTTCTTACTTCTTTCTTACTTCTTTCTTACTTCTTTCTTACTTCTTTCTTACTTCTTTCTTCCTTCTTTCTTACTTCTTTCTTACCTCTTTCTTACTTCTTTCTTTCTTCTTTCTTCTTTCTTTCTTCCTTCTTTCTTCTTTCTTTCCTACTTCTTTCTTATTTCTTTCTTTCTTCTTTCTTACTTCTTTCTTTCTTCTTTCTTACTTCTTTCATACTTCTTCCTTCTTTCTTTCTTACTTCTTTCTTCTTTATTTCTTACTTCTTTCTTACTTCTTTCTTACTTCTTCCTTACTTCTTTCTTTCTTACTTTTTTCTTACTTCTTTCTTACTTCTTTCTTACTTCTTTCTTTCTTCTTTCTTACTTCTTTCTTACTTCTTTATTACTTCTTTCTTAATTCTTTCTTCCTTATTTCTTACTTCTTTCTTCTTTCTTACTTCTTTCTTACTTCTTTCTTACTTCATTCTAACTTCTTTTTTCTTCTTTCTTACTTCTATCTTACTTCTTTCTTCTTTCTTTCTTACATCTTTCTTACTTCTAACTTTCTTCTATTTTAGTTCTTTCTTTCTTCTTTCTTAATTCTTTCTTTCTTCTTTCTTACTTCTTTCTTACTTCTTTCTTACTTCTTTTTTTCTTCTTTCTTATTTCTTTCATACTTCTTTCTTACTTCTTTCTTTCTTCTTTCTTACTTCTTTCTTTCTTCTTTCTTATTCTTTCTTACTTCTTTCTTCTTTCTTACTTCTCTCTTAATTCTTTCTTTCTTCTCTCTTAATTCTTTCTTTATTCTTTCTTACTTCTTTCTTACTTCTTTCTTACTTCTTTCTTCATTCCTTCTTACTTCTTTCTTACTTCTTTCTTACTACTTTCTTACTTATTTCTTACTTCTTTCTTTCTTCTTTCTTCTTTCTTTCTTACTTCTTTCTTACTTCTTTCTTACTTCTTTCTTACTTCTTTTTTTCTTCTTTCTTACTTCTTTCATAATTCTTTCTTACTTCTTTCTTTCTTCTTTCTTACTTCTTTCTTACTTCTTTCTTACTTCTTTCTTTCTTCTTTCTTCTTTCTTTCTTACTTCTTTCTTACTTCTTTCTTCTTTCTTACTTCTTTCTTACTTCTTTCTTACTTCTTTCTTACCTCTTTCTTACTTCTTTCTTTCTTCTTTCTTCTTTCTTTCTTCCTTCTTTCTTCTTTCTTTCCTACTTCTTTCTTATTTCTTTCTTTTTTCTTTCTTACTTCTTTCTTTCTTCTTTCATATTTCTTCCCTCTTTCTTTCTTACTTCTTTCTTCTTTCTTTCTTACTTCTTTCTTACTTCTTTCTTACTTCTTTCTTACTTCTTTCTTACTTCTTTCTTTCTTACTTCTTTCTTACTTCTTTCTTACTTCTTTCTTACTTCTTTCTTTCTTCTTTCTTACTTCTTTCATGTCGGGGATTGGCTCAAGGAGCACAGACATGAGTCCACCAAGCAACTGTACGAGCAGAGCCCATTTTAGTTGACATAAGTAGGCCTTAGTTAGCTTGTCTATTAGGCCGTGGGAAAGGGGGGAACGGAAAAGTACTGACTAAAGCAGGGTCAGGATATTTTTGAAGAGATAAGAGTCAGAAGAATGTGGGATGCGCATAGCTAGCTAAACCCAAGTAGGTGGAGTAAGTAAATGTGCTTAGCCTATTAGATAGAGACAAGTATGCATAATTATGGTATTTGGTATAAATGCACGCCATCTCGGGCAATAAAGTTGAAGTATGCTTTATCACTCATATTGGGTCGGCCGCATTTCTTCCTCCGTCCGCTCGGGTCTGGAACTCTGATGGGACTTTTCTCTGCACTTTCTTACTTCTTTATTACTTCTTTCCTAATTCTTTCTTCCTTATTTCTTACTTCTTTCTTCTTTCTTACTTCTTTAATACTTCTTTCTTACTTCATTCTAACTTCTTTTTTCTTCTTTCTTACTTCTTTCTTACTTCTTTCTTCTTTCTTTCTTACATCTTTCTTACTTCTAACTTTCTTCTATTTTAGTTCTTTTTTTCTTCTTTCTTAATTCTTTCTTTCTTCTTTCTTACTTCTTTCTTGCTTCTTTCTTACTTCGTTCTTACTTCTTTCTTCTTTCTTTCTTACTTCTTTCTTACTTCTTTCTTACTTCTTTCTTTCTTCTTTCTTACTTCTTTCTTACTTCTTTCTTCTTTCTAACTTCTTTCTTCCTTCTTTCTTCATTCCTTCTTACTTCTTTCTTAGTTCTTTCTCACTTCTTTCTTACTTCTTTCTTACCTCATTCTTACTTCTTTATTACTTCTTTCTTCTATCTTTCTTTCTTCTTTCTTACTTCTTTCTTTATTTCTTACTTCTTTCTTACTTCTTTCTTACTTCTTTCTAACTTCTTTTTTCATCTTTCTTACTTCTTTCTTACTTCTTTCTTACTTCTTTCTTCTTTCTTTCTTACTTCTTTCTTACTTCTTTCTTACTTCTTTCTTAATTCATTCTTTCTTCTTTCTTACTTCTTTCTTACTTCTTTATTTCTTTTTTTTTCTTTCTTTCTTACTTCTTTCTTACTTCTTTCTTACTTCTTTCTTACTTCTTTCTTACTTCTTTCTTCCTTCTTTCTTACTTCTTTCTTACCTCTTTCTTACTTCTTTCTTTCTTCTTTCTTCTTTCTTTCTTCCTTCTTTCTTCTTTCTTTCCTACTTCTTTCTTATTTCTTTCTTTCTTCTTTCTTACTTCTTTCTTTCTTCTTTCTTACTTCTTTCATACTTCTTCCTTCTTTCTTTCTTACTTCTTTCTTCTTTCTTTCTTACTTCTTTCTTACTTCTTTCTTACTTCTTCCTTACTTCTTTCTTTCTTACTTTTTTCTTACTTCTTTCTTACTTCTTTCTTACTTCTTTCTTTCTTCTTTCTTACTTCTTTCTTACTTCTTTATTACTTCTTTCTTAATTCTTTCTTCCTTATTTCTTACTTCTTTCTTCTTTCTTACTTCTTTCTTACTTCTTTCTTACTTCATTCTAACTTCTTTTTTCTTCTTTCTTACTTCTATCTTACTTCTTTCTTCTTTCTTTCTTACATCTTTCTTACTTCTAACTTTCTTCTATTTTAGTTCTTTCTTTCTTCTTTCTTAATTCTTTCTTTCTTCTTTCTTACTTCTTTCTTGCTTCTTTCTTTACTTCGTTCTTACTTATTTCTTCTTTCTTTCTTACTTCTTTCTTACTTCTTTCTTACTTCTTTCTTTCTTCTTTCTTACTTCTTTCTTACTTCTTTCTTCTTTCTAACTTCTTTCTTCCTTCTTTCTTCATTCCTTCTTACTTCTTTCTTTCTTCTTTCTTACTTCTTTCTTACTTCTTTCTTACTGCATTCTAAATTCTTTTTTCTTCTTTCTTACTTCTTTCTTACTTCTTTCTTCTTTCTTTCTTACTTCTTTCTTAGTTCTTTCTTCTTTCTTTCTTACTTCTTTCTTAATTCTTTCTTACTTCTTTCTTACTTCTTTCTTACTTCTTTCTTACTTCTTTTTTTCTTCTTTCTTATTTCTTTCATACTTCTTTCTTACTTCTTTCTTTCTTCTTTCTTACTTCTTTCTTTCTTCTTTCTTATTCTTTCTTACTTCTTTCTTCTTTCTTACTTCTCTCTTAATTCTTTCTTTCTTCTCTCTTAATTCTTTCTTTATTCTTTCTTACTTCTTTCTTACTTCTTTCTTACTTCTTTCTTCATTCCTTCTTACTTCTTTCTTACTTCTTTCTTACTACTTTCTTACTTATTTCTTACTTCTTTCTTTCTTACTTCTTTCTTACTTCTTTTTTTCTTCTTTCTTACTTCTTTCATAATTCTTTCTTACTTCTTTCTTTCTTCTTTCTTACTTCTTTCTTACTTCTTTCTTACTTCTTTCTTGCTTCTTTTTTTACTTCGTTCTTACTTATTTCTTCTTTCTTTCTTACTTCTTTCTTACTTCTTTCTTACTTCTTTCTTTCTTCTTTCTTACTTCTTTCTTACTTCTTTCTTACTTCTTTCTTACTTCTTTTTTTCTTCTTTCTTACTTCTTTCATAATTCTTTCTTAATTCTTTCTTTCTTCTTTCTTACTTCTTTCTTGCTTCTTTCTTTACTTCGTTCTTACTTATTTCTTCTTTCTTTCTTACTTCTTTCTTACTTCTTTCTTACTTCTTTCTTTCTTCTTTCTTACTTCTTTCTTACTTCTTTCTTCTTTCTAACTTCTTTCTTCCTTCTTTCTTCATTCCTTCTTACTTCTTTCTTAGTTCTTTCTTACTTCTTTCTTACTTCTTTCTTACTTCATTCTTACTTCTTTATTACTTCTTTCTTCTATCTTTCTTTCTTCTTTCTTACTTCTTTCTTACTTCTTTCTTACTTCTTTCTTACTTCTTTCTAACTTCTGTTTTCATCTTTCTTACTTCTTTCTTACTTCTTTCTTACTTCTTTCTTACTTCTTTCTTATTTCTTCCTTCTTTCTTTCTTACTTCTTTCTTACTTCTTTCTTACTTCTTTCTTACTTCTTTCTTTCTTCTTTCTTACTTCTTTCTTACTTCTTTCTTACTTCTTTCTTCTTTCTTTCTTACTACTTTCTTACTTCTTTCTTACTTCTTTCTTACTTCTTTCTTACTTCTTTCTTCTTTCTTTCTTACTTCTTTCTTACTTCTTTCTTACTTCTTTCTTACTTCTTTCTTACTTCTTTCTTTCTTCTTTCTTACTTCTTTCTTACTTCTTTCTTACTTCTTTCTTACTTCTTTCTTCTTTCTTTCTTACTTCTTTCTTACTTCTTTCTTACTTCTTTCTTACTTCTTTCTTCATTCCTTCTTACTTCTTTCTTACTTCTTTCATACTTCTTTCTTACCTCTTTCTTACTTCTTTCTTTCTTCTTTCTTCTTTCTTTCTCACTTCTTTCTTCTTTCTTTCCTACTTCTTTCTTACTTCTTTCTTTCTTCTTTCTTACTTCTTTCTTTCTTCTTTCTTGCTTCTTTCATACTTCTTTCTTCTTTCCTTCTTACTTCTTTCCTCTTTATTTCTTACTTCTTTCTTACTTATTTCTTACTTCTTTCTTACTTCTTTCTTACTTCTTTCTTACTTCTTTCTTAGTTCTTTCTTCTTTCTTACTTCTTTCTTACTTCTTTCTTACTTCTTTCTTACTTCTTTCTTCTTTCTTTCTTACTTCCTTCTTAATTCTTTCTTACTTCTTTCTTTCTTCTTTCTTGCTTCTTTCTTACTTCTTTCTTACTTCTTTCTTACTTCTTTCTTACTTCTTTCTTCTTTCTTTCTTACTTCTTTCTTACTTCTTTCTTACTTCTTTCTTACTTCTTTCTTACTTCTTTCTTCTTTCTTTCTTACTTCTTTCTTACTTCTTTCTTCTTTCTTTCTTACTTCTTTCTTACTTCTTTCTTACTTCTTTCTTACTTCTTTCTTACTTCTTTCTTACTTCTTTCTTACTTCTTTCTTACTTCTTTTTCTTCTTTCTTACTTCTTTCATACTTCTTTCTTACGTCTTTCTTTCTTCTTTCTTACTTCTTTCTTTCTTCTGTCTTACTTCTTTCTTACTTCTTTCTTCTTTCTTTCTTACTTCTTTCTTACTTCTTTCTTCCTTCTTTCTTACTTCTTTCTTACTTCTTTCTTACTTCTTTCTTCTTTCATTCTTACTTCTTTCTTAATTCTTTCTTACTTCTTTCTTACTTCTTTCTTTCTTCTTTCTTAATTCTTTCTTTCTTCTTTCTTACTTCTTTCTTACTTCTTTCTCACTTCATTCTTCTTTCTTTCTTCTTCCTTTTTTACTTCTTTCTTACTTCTTTCTTATTTCTTTCTTACTTCTTTCTTCATTCCTTCTTACTTCTTTCTTACTTCTTTCTTACTTCTTTCTTACTTATTTCTTACTTATTTCTTACTTCTTTCTTACTTCTTTCTTTCTTCTTTCTTCTTTCTTTCTTACTTCTTTCTTACTTCTTTCTTTCTTCTTTCTTACTTCTTTCTTTCTTCTGTCTTACTTCTTTCTTACTTCTTTCTTCTTTCTTTCTTACTTCTTTCTTACTTCTTTCTTACTTCTTTCTTACTTCTTTCTTTCTTACTTCTTTCTTACTTCTTTCTTTCATCTTTCTTACTTCTTTCTTACTTCTTTCTTACTTCTTTCTTAATACTTTCTTACTTATTTCTTATTTCTTTCTTCTTTCTTACTTCTTTCTTACTTCTTCCTTACTTCATTCTAACTTCTTTTTTCTTCTTTCTTCTTTCTTACTTCTTTCTTCTTTAATTCTTACATCTTTCTTACTTCTAACTTTCTTCTATTTTATTTCTTTCTTTCTTTTTTCTTAATTCTTTCTTTCTTCTTTCTTACTTCTTTCTTGCTTCTTTCTTACCTCGTTCTTACTTCTTTCTTCTTTCTTTCTTACTTCTTTCTTACTTCTTTCTTACTTCTTTCTAACTTCTTTTTTCTTCTTTCTTACTTCTTTCTTACTTCTTTCTTCTTTCTTTCTTACTTCTTTCTTACTTCTTTCTTACTTCTTTCTTATTTCTTTCTTTCTTCTTTGTTCTTTCTTTCTTCTTTCTTCTTTCTTTCTTACTTCTTTCTTACTTCTTTCTTACTTCTTTCTTACTTCTTTTTTTCTTCTTTCTTACTTCTTTCATAATTCTTTCTTACTTCTTTCTTTCTTCTTTCTTACTTCTTTCTTACTTCTTTCTTACTTCTTTCTTCTTTCTTTCTTACTTCTTTCTTACTTCTTTCTTACTTCTTTCTTCATTCCTTCTTACTTCTTTCTTACTTCTTTCTTACTTCTTTCTTACCTCTTCCTTACTTCTTTCTTTCTTCTTTCTTCTTTCTTTCTTACTTCTTTCTTCTTTCTTTTCTACTTCTTTCTTATTTCTTTCTTTCTTCTTTCTTACTTCTTTCTTTCTTCTTTCTTACTTCTTTCATACTTCTTCCTTCTTTCTTTCTTACTTCTTTCTTCTTTCTTTCTTACTTCTTTCTTACTTCTTTCTTACTTCTGTCTTTCTTCTTTCTTACTTCTTTCATACTTCTTTCTTACTTCTTTCTTAATTCTTTCTTCCTTATTTCTTACTTCTTTCTTCTTTCTTACTTATTTATTACTTCTTTCTTACTTCATTCTAACTTCTTTTTTCTTCTTTCTTACTTCTTTCTTACTTCTTTCTTCTTTCTTTCTTACATCTTTCTTACTTCTAACTTTCTACTATTTTAGTTCTTTCTTTCTTCTTTCTTAATTCTTTCTTTCTTCTTTCTTACTTCTTTCTTGCTTCTTTCTTACTTCTTTCTTACTTCTTTCATAATTCTTTCTTTCTTCTTTCTTACTTCTTTCATACTTCTTTCTTACTTCTTTCTTCTTTCTTTCTTACTTCTTCCTACTTCTTTCTTACTTCTTTCTAACTTCTTTTTTCTTCTTTCTTACTTCTTTCTTACTTCTTTCTTACTTCTTTCTTACTTCTTTCTTCTTTATTTCTTACTTCTTTCTTACTTCTTTCTTTCTTCTTTCTTACTTTTTTCTTCCTTCTTTCTTTGTTCTTTCTTTCTTCTTTCTTACTTCTTTCTTACTTCTTTCTTACTTCTTTCTTATTTCTTTCTTCTTTCTTTCTTACTTCTTTCTCACTTCTTTCTTACTTCTTTCTTACTTCTTTCTTACTTCTTTCTTCATTCCTTCTTACTTCTTTCTTACTTCGTTCTTACTTCTTTCTTACTTCTTTCTTACTTCTTTCTTCTTTATTTCTTACTTCTTTCTTACTTCTTTCTTCTTTCTTTCTTACTTCTTTATTAGTTCTTTCTTACTTCTTTCTTACTTCTTTCTTCATTCCTTCTTACTTCTTTCTTACTTCTTTCTTACTTCTTTCTTACCTCTTTCTTACTTCTTTCTTTCTTCTTTCTTCTTTCTTTCTCACTTCTTTCTTCTTTCTTTCCTACTTCTTTCTTACTTCTTTCTTTCTTCTTTCTTACTTCTTTCATACTTCTTTCTTCTTTCTTTGTTACTTCTTTCCTCTTTCTTTCTTACTTCTTTCTTACTTCTTTCTAAGTTCTTTCTTACTTCTTTCTTACTTCTTTCTTACTTCTTTCTTAGTTCTTTCTTCTTTCTTACTTCTTTCTTACTTCTTTCTTATTTCTTTCTTACTTCTTTCTTCTTTCTTTCTTACTTCCTTCTTAATTCTTTCTTACTTCTTTCTTCTTTCTTTCTTACTTCTTTCTTACTTCTTTCTTACTTCTTTCTTACTTCTTTCTTACTTCTTTCATAATTCTTTCTTACTTCTTTCTTTCTTCTTTCTTACTTCTTTCTTACTTCTTTCTTACTTCTTTCTTACTTCTTTCTTCTTCCTTTCTTACTTCTTTCTTACTTCTTTCTTACTTCTTTATTCTTTCTTTCTTACTTCTTTCTATCTTCTTTCTTCTTTCTTTCTTACTTCTTTCTTACTTCTTTCTTACTTCTTTCTTACTTCTTTCATAATTCTTTCTTTCTTCTTTCTTACTTCTTCCATACTTCTTTCTTACTTCTTTCTTCTTTCTTTCTTACTTCTTCCTACTTCTTTCTTACTTCTTTCTAACTTCTTTTTTCTTCTTTCTTACTTCTTTCTTACTTCTTTCTTACTTCTTTCTTACTTCTTTCTTCTTTATTTCTTACTTCTTTCTTACTTCTTTCTTACTTCTTTCTTACTTTTTTCTTTCTTCTTTCTTTGTTCTTTCTTCCTTCTTTCTTACTTCTTTCTTACTTCTTTCTTACTTCTTTCTTATTTCTTTCTTCTTTCTTTCTTACTTCTTTCTCACTTCTTTCTTACTTCTTTCTTACTTCTTTCTTACTTCTTTCTTCATTCCTTCTTACTTCTTTCTTACTTCGTTCTTACTTCTTTCTTACTTCTTTCTTACTTCTTTCTTCTTTATTTCTTACTTCTTTCTTACTTCTTTCTTCTTTCTTTCTTACTTCTTTATTACTTCTTTCTTACTTCTTTCTTACTTCTTTCTTCATTCATTCTTACTTCTTTCTTACTTCTTTCTTACTTCTTTCTTACCTCTTTCTTACTTCTTTCTTTCTTCTTTCTTCTTTCTTTCTCACTTCTTTCTTCTTTCTTTCCTACTTCTTTCTTACTTCTTTCTTTCTTCTTTCTTACTTCTTTCTTTCTTCTTTCTTACTTCTTTCATACTTCTTTCTTCTTTCTTTCTTACTTCTTTCCTCTTTCTTTCTTACTTCTTTCTTACTTCTTTCTTACTTCTTTCTTACTTCTTTCTTACTTCTTTCTTCTATCTTTCTTCTTTCTTTCTTCTTTCTTACTTCTTTCTTACTTCTTTCTTATTTCTTTCTTACTTCTTTCTTCTTTCTTTCTTACTTCCTTCTTAATTCTTTCTTACTTCTTTCTTCTTTCTTTCTTACTTCTTTCTTACTTCTTTCTTACTTCTTTCTTACTTCTTTCTTACTTCTTTCTTACTTCTTTCTTACTTCTTTCATAATTCTTTCTTACTTCTTTCTTTCTTCTTTCTTACTTCTTTCTTACTTCTTTCTTACTTCTTTCTTCGTTCCTTCTTACTTCTTTCTAACTTCTTTCTTACTTCTTTCTTACCTCTTCCTTACTTCTTTCTTTCTTCTTTCTTCTTTCTTTCTTACTTCTTTCTTCTTTCTTTCCTACTTCTTTCTTATTTCTTTCTTTCTTCTTTCTTACTTCTTTCTTTCTTCTTTCTTACTTCTTTCATACTTCTTCCTTCTTTCTTTCTTACTTCTTTCTTCTTTCTTTCTTACTTCTTTCTTACTTCTTTCTTACTTCATTCTAACTTCTTTTTTCTTCTTTCTTACTTCTTTCTTACTTCTTTCTTCTTTCTTTCTTACATCTTTCTTTCTTCTAACTTTCTTCTATTTTAGTTCTTTCTTTCTTCTTTCTTAATTCTTTCTTTCTTCTTTCTTACTTCTTTCTTGCTTCTTTCTTACTTCTTTCTTACTTCTTTCTTCTTTCTTTCTTACTTCTTTCTTACTTCTTTCTTACTTCTTTCTTACTTCTTTCTTTCTTCTTTCTTACTTCTTTCTTACTTCTGTCTTCTTTCTAACTTCTTTCTTACTTCTTTCTTCATTCCTTCTTACTTCTTTCTTACTTCTTTCTTACTTCTTTCTTACTTCTTTCTTACTTCTTTCTTCTATCTTTCTTCTTTCTTACTTCTTTCTAACTTCTTTCTTACTTCTTTCTTCTTTCTTTCTTCTTTCTTTCTTACTTCTTTCTTACTTCTTTCTTACTTCTTTCTTACTTCTTTCTTTCTTACTTCTTTCTTACTTCTTTCTTACTTCTTTCTTCTTTCTTTCTTACTTCTTTCTTAATTCTTTCTTACCTCTTTCTTACTTCTTTCTTTCTTCTTTCTTACTTCTTTCTTACTTCTTTCTTACTTCATTCTAACTTCTTTTTTCTTCTTTCTTACTTCTTTCTTACTTCTTTCTTTCTTCTTTCTTACTTCTTTCTTCTTTCTTTCTTACTTCTTTCTTACTTCTTTCTATCTTCTTTCTTCTTTCTTTCTTACTTCTTTCTTACTTCTTTCTTACTTCTTTCATAATTCTTTCTTTCTTCTTTCTTACTTCTTCCATACTTCTTTCTTACTTCTTTCTTCTTTCTTTCTTACTTCTTCCTACTTCTTTCTTACTTCTTTCTAACTTCTTTTTTCTTCTTTCTTACTTCTTTCTTACTTCTTTCTTACTTCTTTCTTACTTCTTTCTTCTTTATTTCTTACTTCTTTCTTACTTCTTTCTTACTTCTTTCTTACTTTTTTCTTTCTTCTTTCTTTGTTCTTTCTTCCTTCTTTCTTACTTCTTTCTTACTTTTTTCTTACTTCTTTCTTATTTCTTTCTTCTTTCTTTCTTACTTCTTTCTCACTTCTTTCTTACTTCTTTCTTACTTCTTTCTTACTTCTTTCTTCATTCCTTCTTACTTCTTTCTTACTTCGTTCTTACTTCTTTCTTACTTCTTTCTTACTTCTTTCTTCTTTATTTCTTACTTCTTTCTTACTTCTTTCTTCTTTCTTTCTTACTTCTTTATTACTTCTTTCTTACTTCTTTCTTACTTCTTTCTTCATTCCTTCTTACTTCTTTCTTACTTCTTTCTTACTTCTTTCTTACCTCTTTCTTACTTCTTTCTTTCTTCTTTCTTCTTTCTTTCTCACTTCTTTCTTCTTTCTTTCCTACTTCTTTCTTACTTCTTTCTTTCTTCTTTCTTACTTCTTTCTTTCTTCTTTCTTACTTCTTTCATACTTCTTTCTTCTTTCTTTCTTACTTCTTTCCTCTTTCTTTCTTACTTCTTTCTTACTTCTTTCTTACTTCTTTCTTACTTCTTTCTTCTATCTTTCTTCTTTCTTTCTTCTTTCTTACTTCTTTCTTACTTCTTTCTTATTTCTTTCTTACTTCTTTCTTCTTTCTTTCTTTCTTCCTTCTTAATTCTTTCTTACTTCTTTCTTCTTTCTTTCTTACTTCTTTCTTACTTCTTTCTTACTTCTTTCTTACTTCTTTCTTACTTCTTTCTTACTTCTTTCTTACTTCTTTCATAATTCTTTCTTACTTCTTTCTTTCTTCTTTCTTACTTCTTTCTTACTTCTTTCTTACTTCTTTCTTACTTCTTTCTTCATTCCTTCTTACTTCTTTCTTACTTCTTTCTTACTTCTTTCTTACCTCTTCCTTACTTCTTTCTTTCTTCTTTCTTCTTTCTTTCATACTTCCTCCTTCTTTCTTTCTTACTTCTTTCTTCTTTCTTTCCTACTTCTTTCTTATTTCTTTCTTTCTTCTTTCTTACTTCTTTCTTTCTTCTTTCTTACTTCTTTCATACTTCTTCCTTCTTTCTTTCTTACTTCTTTCTTCTTTCTTTCTTACTTCTTTCTTACTTCTTTCTTACTTCATTCTAACTTCTTTTTTCTTCTTTCTTACTTCTTTCTTACTTCTTTCTTCTTTCTTTCTTACATCTTTCTTTCTTCTAACTTTCTTCTATTTTAGTTCTTTCTTTCTTCTTTCTTAATTCTTTCTTTCTTCTTTCTTACTTCTTTCTTGCTTCTTTCTTACTTCTTTCTTGCTTCTTTCTTCTTTCTTTCTTACTTCTTTCTTACTTCTTTCTTACTTCTTTCTTTCCTCTTTCTTACTTCTTTCTTACTTCTGTCTTCTTTCTAACTTCTTTCTTACTTCTTTCTTCATTCCTTCTTACTTCTTTCTTACTTCTTTCTTACTTCTTTCTTCTATCTTTCTTCTTTCTTACTTCTTTTTTCTTATTTCTTACTTCTTTCTTACTTCTTTCTTACTTCTTTCTAACTTCTTTTTTCATCTTTCTTACTTCTTTCTTACTTCTTTCTTACTTCTTTCTTACTTCATTCTTCTTTCTTTCTTACTTCTTTCTTTCTACTTTCTTCTTTCTTTCTTACTTTTTTCTTACTTCTTTCTTACTTCTTTCTTACTTCTTTCTTACTTCTTTCATACTTCTTTCTTTCTTCTTTCTTACTTCTTTCATACTTCTTTCTTACTTCTTTCTTCTTTCTTTCTTACTTCTTCCTACTTCTTTCTTACTTCTTTCTATCTTCTTTTTTCTTCTTTCTTACTTCTTTCTTACTTCTTTCTTACTTCTTTCTTACTTCTTTCTTCTTTCTTTCTTACTTCTTTCTTACTTCTTTCATTCTTCTTTCTTTCTTCTTTCTTACTTCTTTCTTACTTTTTTCTTACTTCTTTCTTACTTCTTTCTTACTTCTTTCTTACTTCTTTCTTCTTTCTTTCTTACTTCTTTCTTACTTCTTTCATTCTTCTTTCTTACCTCTTTCTTACTTCTTTCTTACTTCTTTCTTCTTTCTTTCTTACTTCTTTATTACTTCTTTCTTACTTCTTTCTTACTTCTTTCTTCATTCCTTCTTACTTCTTTCTTACTTCTTTCTTACCTCTTTCTTACTTCTTTCTTTCTTCTTTCTTCTTTCTTTCTCACTTCTTTCTTCTTTCTTTCCTACTTCTTTCTTACTTCTTTCTTTCTTCTTTCTTACTTCTTTCATACTTCTTTCTTACTTCTTTCATACTTCTTTCTTCTTTCTTTCTTACTTCTTTCCTCTTTCTTTCTTACTTCTTTCTTACTTCTTTCTTACTTCTTTCTTACTTCTTTCTTACTTCTTTCTTACTTCTTTCTTACTTCTTTCTTACTTCTTTCTTCTTTCTTTCTTACTTCCTTCTTAATTCTTTCTTACTTCTTTCTTTCTTCTTTCTTACTTCTTTCTTAATTCTTTCTTACTTCATTCTAACTTCTTTTTTCTTCTTTCTTACTTCTTTCTTACTTCTTTCGTCTTTCTTTCTTACTTCTTTCTTACTTCTTTCTTCTTTCTTTCTTACTTCTTTCTTACTTCTTTCTTACTTCTTTCTTACTTCTTTCTTACTTCTTTTTTTCTTCTTTGTTACTTCTTTCATACTTCTTTTTTACTTCTTTCTTTCTTCTTTCTTACTTCTTTCTTTCTTCTTTCTTACTTCTTTCTTACTTCTTTCTTACTTCTTTCTTACTTCTTTCTTACTTCTTTCTTCATTCCTTCTTACTTTTTCTTACTTCGTTCTTACTTCTTTCTTACTTCTTTCTTACTTCTTTCTTACTTCTTTCTTACTTCTTTCTTACTTCTTTCTTACTTCTTTTTTTCTTCTTTCTTACTTCTTTCATTCTTCTTTCTTCTTTCTTTCTTACTTCTTTCTTACTTCTTTCTTACTTCTTTCTTACTTCTTTCTTACTTCTTTCTTACTTCTTTTTTTCTTCTTTCTTACTTCTTTCATACTTCTTTTTTACTTCTTTCTTTCTTCTTTCTTACTTCTTTCTTACTTCTTTCTTCTTTCTCTCTTACCTCTTTCTTACTTCTTTCTTCCTTCTTTCTTACTTCTTTCTTACTTCTTTCTTCATTCCTTCTTACTTCTTTCTTACTTCTTTTTACTTCTTTCTTACCTCTTTCTTACTTCTTTCTTCTTTCTTTCTTACTTCTTCCTACTTCTTTCTTACTTCTTTCTAACTTCTTTTTTCTTCTTTCTTACTTCTTTCTTACTTCTTTCTTACTTCTTTCATACTTCTTTCTTTCTTCTTTCTTACTTCTTTCATACTTCTTTCTTACTTCTTTCTTCTTTCTTTCTTAGTTCTTCCTACTTCTTTCTTACTTCTTTCTAACTTATTTTTTCTTCTTTCTTACTTCTTTCTTACTTCTTTCTTACTTCTTTCTTCTTTATTTCTTACTTCTTTCTTACTTCTTTCTTATTTTTTTCTTTCTTCTTTCTTTGTTCTTTCTTTCTTCTTTCTTACTTCTTCCTTACTTCTTTCTTACTTCTTTCTTATTTCTTTCTTCTTTCTTTCTTACTTCTTTCTCACTTCTTTCTTACTTCTTTCTTACTTCTTTCTTACTTCTTTCTTACTTCTTTCTTCATTCCTTCTTACTTCTTTCTTACTTCGTTCTTACTTTGTTCTTACTTCTTTCTTACTTCTTTCTTACTTCTTTCTTACTTCTTTCTTACTTCTTTTTTTCTTCTTTCTTACTTCTTTCATTCTTCTTTCTTACTTCTTTCTTACTTCTTTCTTACTTCTTTCTTACTTCTTTCTTACTTCTTTCTTCTTTCTTTCTTACTTCTTTCTTACTTCTTTCATTCTTCTTTCTTACTTCTTTCTTACTTCTTTCTTACTTCTTTCTTACTTCTTTCTTCTTTCTTTCTTCTTTCTTTCTTACTTCTTTCTTACTTCTTTCTTACTTCTTTCTTACTTCTTTCTTTCTTACTTCTTTCTTACTTCTTTCTTACTTCTTTCTTACTTCATTCTAACTTCTTTTTTCTTCTTTCTTACTTCTTTCTTACTTCTTTCTTTCTTCTTTCTTACTTCTTTCTTCTTTCTTTCTTACTTCTTTCTTACTTCTTTCTTACTTCTTTCTTCTTTCTTTCTTACTTCTTTCTTACTTCTTTCCTACTTCTTTCTTACTTCTTTCTTACTTCTTTCTAACTTCTTTCTTACTTCTTTCTTACTTCTTTCTTACTTCTTTCTTACTTCTTTCTTACTTCTTTCTTTCTTCTTAATTCTTTCTTTCTTCTTTCTTACTTCTTTCTTACTTCTTTCTTACTTCATTCTTCTTTCTTTCTTCTTCCTTTCTTACTTCTTTCTTACTTCTTTCTTACTTCTTTCTTACTTATTTCTTCATTCCTTCTTACTTCTTTCTTACTTCTTTCTTACTTCTTTCTTACTTCTTTCTTTCTTCTTTCTTCTTTCTTTCTTACTTCTTTCTTACTTCTTTCTTACTTCTTTCTTACTTCTTTTTTTCTTCTTTCTTACTTCTTTCATAATTCTTTCTTACTTCTTTCTTTCTTCTTTCTTACTTCTTTCTTACTTCTTTCTTCTTTCTTTCTTACTTCTTCCTACTTCTTTCTTACTTCTTTCTAACTTCTTTTTTCTTCTTTCTTACTTCTTTCTTACTTCTTTCTTACTTCTTTCTTACTTCTTTCTTCTTTCTTTCTTACTTCTTTCTTAATTCTTTCTTTCTTCTTTCTTACTTTTTTCTTTCTTCTTTCTTTGTTCTTTCTTTCTTCTTTCTTCTTTCTTTCTTACTTCTTTCTTACTTCTTTTTTTCTTCTTTCTTACTTCTTTCATAATTCTTTCTTACTTCTTTCTTTCTTCTTTCTTTCTTCTTTCTTACTTCTTTCTTTCTTCTTTCTTACTTCTTTCTTACTTCTTTCTTCTTTCTTTCTTACTTCATTCTTACTTCTTTCTTCCTCCTTTCTTACTTCTTTCTTACTTCTTTCTTCATTCCTTCTTACTTCTTTCTTACTTCTTTTTACTTCTTTCTTCTTTCTTACTTCTTTCTTTCTTCTTTCTTCTTTCTTTCTTATTTCTTTCTTCTTTCTTTCCTACTTCTTTCTTACTTCTTTCTTTCTTCTTTCCTACTTCTTTCTTTCTTCTTTCTTACTTCTTTCATACTTCTTTCTTCCTTCTTTCTTACTTCTTTCTTCTTTATTTCTTACTTCTTTCTTACTTCTTTCTTACTTCTTTCTTACTTCTTTCTTTCTTACTTCTTTCTTACTTCTTTCTTACTTCTTTCTTCTTTCTTTCTTACTTCTTTCTTAATTCTTTCTTACCTCTTTCTTACTTCTTTCTTTCTTCTTTCTTACTTCTTTCTTACTTCTTTCTTACTTCATTCTAACTTCTTTTTTCTTCTTTCTTACTTCTTTCTTACTTCTTTCTTCTTCCTTTCTTACTTCTTTCTTACTTCTTTCTTACTTCTTTATTCTTTCTTTCTTACTTCTTTCTATCTTCTTTCTTCTTTCTTTCTTACTTCTTTCTTACTTCTTTCTTACTTCTTTCTTACTTCTTTCATAATTCTTTCTTTCTTCTTTCTTACTTCTTCCATACTTCTTTCTTACTTCTTTCTTCTTTCTTTCTTACTTCTTCCTACTTCTTTCTTACTTCTTTCTAACTTCTTTTTTCTTCTTTCTTACTTCTTTCTTACTTCTTTCTTCTTTCTTTCTTCTTCCTTTCTTACTTCTTTCTTACTTCTTTCTTACTTCTTTCTTACTTATTTCTTCATTCCTTCTTACTTCTTTCTTACTTCTTTCTTACTTCTTTCTTACTTCTTTCTTAATTCTTTCTTTCTTCTTTCTTACTTTTTTCTTTCTTCTTTCTTTGTTCTTTCTTTCTTCTTTCTTCTTTCTTTCTTACTTCTTTCTTACTTCTTTCTTATTTCTTTCTAACTTCTTTTTTTCTTCTTTCTTACTTCTTTCATAATTCTTTCTTACTTCTTTCTTTCTTCTTTCTTTCTTCTTTCTTACTTCTTTCTTTCTTCTTTCTTACTTCTTTCTTACTTCTTTCTTCTTTCTTTCTTACTTCATTCTTACTTCTTTCTTCCTCCTTTCTTACTTCTTTCTTACTTCTTTCTTCATTCCTTCTTACTTCTTTCTTACTTCTTTTTACTTCTTTCTTCTTTCTTACTTCTTTCTTTCTTCTTTCTTCTTTCTTTCTTATTTCTTTCTTCTTTCTTTCCTACTTCTTTCTTACTTCTTTCTTTCTTCTTTCCTACTTCTTTCTTTCTTCTTTCTTACTTCTTTCATACTTCTTTCTTCCTTCTTTCTTACTTCTTTCTTCTTTAATTTTTACTTCTTTCTTACTTCTTTCTTACTTCTTTCTTACTTCTTTCTTTCTTACTTCTTTCTTCTTTCTTTCTTACTTCTTTCTTAATTCTTTCTTACCTCTTTCTTACTTCTTTCTTTCTTCTTTCTTACTTCTTTCTTACTTCTTTCTTACTTCATTCTAACTTCTTTTTTCTTCTTTCTTACTTCTTTCTTACTTCTTTCTTTCTTCTTTCTTACTTCTTTCTTCTTTCTTTCTTACTTCTTTCTTACTTCTTTCTTAATTCTTTCTTCTTTCTTTCTTACTTCTTTCTTACTTCTTTCCTACTTCTTTCTTACTTCTTTCTTACTTCTTTCTAACTTCTTTCTTACTTCTTTCTTACTTCTTTCTTACTTCTTTCTTACTTCTTTCTTTCTTCTTTCTTAATTCTTTCTTTCTTCTTTCTTACTTCTTTCTTACTTCTTTCTTACTTCATTCTTTTTTCTTTCTTCTTCCTTTCTTACTTCTTTCTTACTTCTTTCTTACTTCTTTCTTACTTCTTTCTTCATTCCTTCTTACTTCTTTCTTACTTCTTTCTTACTTCTTTCTTACTTATTTCTTACTTCTTTCTTACTTCTTTCTTTCTTCTTTCTTACTTCTTTCTTACTTCTTTCTTCTTTCTTTCTTACTTCTTCCTACTTCTTTCTTACTTCTTTCTAACTTCTTTTTTATTCTTTCTTACTTCTTTCTTGCTTCTTTCTTACTTCTTTCTTACTTCTTTCTTCTTTCTTTCTTACTTCTTTCTTACTTCTTTCTTTCTTCTTTCTACTTTTTTCTTTCTTCTTTCTTTGTTCTTTCTTTCTTCTTTCTTACTTCTTTCTTACTTCTTTCTTCTTTATTTCTTACTTCTTGATTACTTCTTTCTTACTTCTTTCTTACTTTTTTCTTTCTTCTTTCTTTGTTCTTTCTTACTTCTTTCTTACTTCTTTCTTACTTCTTTCTTCATTCCTTCTTACTTCTTTCTTACTTCGTTCTTACTTCTTTCTTACTTCGTTCTTACTTCTTTCTTACTTCTTTCTTACTTCTTTCTTACTTCTTTCTTACTTCTTTCTTCTTTCTCTCTTACCTCTTTCTTACTTCTTTCTTCCTTCTTTCTTACTTCTTTCTTACTTCTTTCTTCATTCCTTCTTACTTCTTTCTTACTTCTTTTTACTTCTTTCTTACCTCTTTCTTACTTCTTTCTTCTTTCTTTCTTACTTCTTCCTACTTCTTTCTTACTTCTTTCTAACTTCTTTTTTCTTCTTTCTTACTTCTTTCTTACTTCTTTCTTACTTCTTTCATACTTCTTTCTTTCTTCTTTCTTACTTCTTTCATACTTCTTTCTTACTTCTTTCTTCTTTCTTTCTTAGTTCTTCCTACTTCTTTCTTACTTCTTTCTAACTTATTTTTTCTTCTTTCTTACTTCTTTCTTACTTCTTTCTTACTTCTTTCTTACTTCTTTCTTCTTTATTTCTTACTTCTTTCTTACTTCTTTCTTACTTCTTTCTTATTTTTTTCTTTCTTCTTTCTTTGTTCTTTCTTTCTTCTTTCTTACTTCTTCCTTACTTCTTTCTTACTTCTTTCTTATTTCTTTCTTCTTTCTTTCTCTACTTCTTTCTCACTTCTTTCTTACTTCTTTCTTACTTCTTTCTTACTTCTTTCTTACTTCTTTCTTCATTCCTTCTTACTTCTTTCTTACTTTGTTCTTACTTCTTTCTTACTTCTTTCTTACTTCTTTCTTACTTCTTTCTTACTTCTTTCTTACTTCTTTTTTTCTTCTTTCTTACTTCTTTCATTCTTCTTTCTTACTTCTTTCTTACTTCTTTCTTACTTCTTTCTTACTTCTTTCTTCTTTCTTTCTTACTTCTTTCTTACTTCTTTCATTCTTCTTTCTTACTTCTTTCTTACTTCTTTCTTACTTCTTTCTTACTTCTTTCTTCTTTCTTTCTTCTTTCTTTCTTACTTCTTTCTTACTTCTTTCTTACTTCTTTCTTACTTCTTTCTTTCTTACTTCTTTCTTACTTCTTTCTTACTTCTTTCTTACTTCATTCTAACTTATTTTTTCTTCTTTCTTACTTCTTTCTTACTTCTTTCTTTCTTCTTTCTTACTTCTTTCTTCTTTCTTTCTTACTTCTTTCTTACTTCTTTCTTACTTCTTTCTTCTTTCTTTCTTACTTCTTTCTTACTTCTTTCCTACTTCTTTCTTACTTCTTTCTTACTTCTTTCTAACTTCTTTCTTACTTCTTTCTTACTTCTTTCTTACTTCTTTCTTACTTCTTTCTTACTTCTTTCTTTCTTCTTAATTCTTTCTTTCTTCTTTCTTACTTCTTTCTTACTTCTTTCTTACTTCATTCTTCTTTCTTTCTTCTTCCTTTCTTACTTCTTTCTTACTTCTTTCTTACTTCTTTCTTACTTATTTCTTCATTCCTTCTTACTTCTTTCTTACTTCTTTCTTACTTCTTTCTTACTTCTTTCTTTCTTCTTTCTTCTTTCTTTCTTACTTCTTTCTTACTTCTTTCTTACTTCTTTCTTACTTCTTTTTTTCTTCTTTCTTACTTCTTTCATAATTCTTTCTTACTTCTTTATTTCTTCTTTCTTACTTCTTTCTTACTTCTTTCTTCTTTCTTTCTTACTTCTTCCTACTTCTTTCTTACTTCTTTCTAACTTCTTTTTTCTTCTTTCTTACTTCTTTCTTACTTCTTTCTTACTTCTTTCTTACTTCTTTCTTCTTTCTTTCTTACTTCTTTCTTAATTCTTTCTTTCTTCTTTCTTACTTTTTTCTTTCTTCTTTCTTTGTTCTTTCTTTCTTCTTTCTTCTTTCTTTCTTACTTCTTTCTTACTTCTTTTTTTCTTCTTTCTTACTTCTTTCATAATTCTTTCTTACTTCTTTCTTTCTTCTTTCTTTCTTCTTTCTTACTTCTTTCTTTCTTCTTTCTTACTTCTTTCTTACTTCTTTCTTCTTTCTTTCTTACTTCATTCTTACTTCTTTCTTCCTCCTTTCTTACTTCTTTCTTACTTCTTTCTTCATTCCTTCTTACTTCTTTCTTACTTCTTTTTACTTCTTTCTTCTTTCTTACTTCTTTCTTTCTTCTTTCTTCTTTCTTTCTTATTTCTTTCTTCTTTCTTTCCTACTTCTTTCTTACTTCTTTCTTTCTTCTTTCCTACTTCTTTCTTTCTTCTTTCTTACTTCTTTCATACTTCTTTCTTCCTTCTTTCTTACTTCTTTCTTCTTTATTTCTTACTTCTTTCTTACTTCTTTCTTACTTCTTTCTTACTTCTTTCTTTCTCACTTCTTTCTTACTTCTTTCTTACTTCTTTCTTACTTCTTTCTTACTTCTTTCTTACTTCTTTCTTCTTTCTTTCTTACTTCTTTCTTACTTCTTTCTTACTTCATTCTAACTTCTTTTTTCTTCTTTCTTACTTCTTTCTTACTTCTTTCTTTCTTCTTTCTTACTTCTTTCTTCTTTCTTTCTTACTTCTTTCTTACTTCTTTCTTAATTCTTTCTTCTTTCTTTCTTACTTCTTTCTTACTTCTTTCCTACTTCTTTCTTACTTCTTTCTTACTTCTTTCTAACTTCTTTCTTACTTCTTTCTTACTTCTTTCTTACTTCTTTCTTACTTCTTTCTTTCTTCTTTCTTAATTCTTTCTTTCTTCTTTCTTACTTCTTTCTTACTTCTTTCTTACTTCATTCTTCTTTCTTTCTTCTTCCTTTCTTACTTCTTTCTTACTTCTTTCTTACTTCTTTCTTACTTCTTTCTTCATTCCTTCTTACTTCTTTCTTACTTCTTTCTTACTTCTTTCTTACTTATTTCTTACTTCTTTCTTACTTCTTTCTTTCTTCTTTCTTACTTCTTTCTTACTTCTTTCTTCTTTCTTTCTTACTTCTTCCTACTTCTTTCTTACTTCTTTCTAACTTCTTTTTTCTTCTTTCTTACTTCTTTCTTGCTTCTTTCTTACTTCTTTCTTACTTCTTTCTTCTTTCTTTCTTACTTCTTTCTTACTTCTTTCTTTCTTCTTTCTACTTTTTTCTTTCTTCTTTCTTTGTTCTTTCTTTCTTCTTTCTTACTTCTTTCTTACTTCTTTCTTCTTTATTTCTTACTTCTTGATTACTTCTTTCTTACTTCTTTCTTACTTTTTTCTTTCTTCTTTCTTTGTTCTTTCTTACTTCTTTCTTACTTCTTTCTTACTTCTTTCTTCATTCCTTCTTACTTCTTTCTTACTTCGTTCTTACTTCTTTCTTACTTCGTTCTTACTTCTTTCTTACTTCTTTCTTACTTCTTTCTTACTTCTTTCTTACTTCTTTCTTACTTCTTTCTTACTTCTTTCTTACTTCTTTCTTACTTCTTTCTTACTTCTTTCTTCTTTCTTTCTTACTTCTTTCATTCTTCTTTCTTACTTCTTTCTTACTTCTTTCTTACTTCTTTCTTACTTCTTTCTTACTTCTTTCTTATTTCTTTCTTACTTCTTTCTTACTTCTTTCTTCTTTCTTTCTTACTTCTTTCTTACTTCTTTCATTCTTCTTTCTTACTTCTTTCTTACTTCTTTCTTTCTTCTTTCTTCTTTCTTACTTCTTCATTACTTCTTTCTTACTTCTTTCTTACTTCTTTCTTCATTCCTTCTTACTTCTTTCTTACTTCTTTCTTACTTCTTTCTTACCTCTTTCTTACTTCTTTCTTTCTTCTTTCTCCTTTCTTTCTAACTTCTTTCTTCTTTCTTTCCTACTTCTTTCTTACTTCTTTCTAACTTCTTTTTTCTTCTTTCTTACTTCTTTCTTGCTTCTTTCTTACTTCTTTCTTACTTCTTTCTTCTTTCTTTCTTACTTCTTTCTTACTTCTTTCTTTCTTCTTTCTACTTTTTTCTTTCTTCTTTCTTTGTTCTTTCTTTCTTCTTTCTTACTTCTTTCTTACTTCTTTCTTCTTTATTTCTTACTTCTTGATTACTTCTTTCTTACTTCTTTCTTACTTTTTTCTTTCTTCTTTCTTTGTTCTTTCTTACTTCTTTCATACTTCTTTCTTACTTCTTTCTTCATTCCTTCTTACTTCTTTCTTACTTCGTTCTTACTTCTTTCTTACTTCGTTCTTACTTCTTTCTTACTTCTTTCTTACTTCTTTCTTACTTCTTTCTTACTTCTTTCTTACTTCTTTCTTACTTCTTTCTTACTTCTTTCTTACTTCTTTCTTACTTCTTTCTTCTTTCTTTCTTACTTCTTTCATTCTTCTTTCTTACTTCTTTCTTACTTCTTTCTTACTTCTTTCTTACTTCTTTCTTATTTCTTTCTTACTTCTTTCTTACTTCTTTCTTCTTTCTTTCTTACTTCTTTCTTACTTCTTTCATTCTTCTTTCTTACTTCTTTCTTACTTCTTTCTTTCTTCTTTCTTCTTTCTTACTTCTTCATTACTTCTTTCTTACTTCTTTCTTACTTCTTTCTTCATTCCTTCTTACTTCTTTCTTACTTCTTTCTTACTTCTTTCTTACTTCTTTCTTTCTTCTTTCTTAATTCTTTCTTTCTTCTTTCTTACTTCTTTCTTACTTCTTTCTTACTTCATTCTTCTTTCTTTCTTCTTCCTTTCTTACTTCTTTCTTACTTCTTTCTTACTTCTTTCTTACTTCTTTCTTCATTCCTTCTTACTTCTTTCTTACTTCTTTCTTACTTCTTTCTTACTTATTTCTTACTTCTTTCTTACTTCTTTCTTTCTTCTTTCTTACTTCTTTCTTACTTCTTTCTTCTTTCTTTCTTACTTCTTCCTACTTCTTTCTTACTTCTTTCTAACTTCTTTTTTCTTCTTTCTTACTTCTTTCTTGCTTCTTTCTTACTTCTTTCTTACTTCTTTCTTACTTCATTCTTCTTTCTTTCTTCTTCCTTTCTTACTTCTTTCTTACTTCTTTCTTACTTCTTTCTTACTTCTTTCTTCATTCCTTCTTACTTCTTTCTTACTTCTTTCTTACTTCTTTCTTACTTCTTTCTTACTTCTTTCTTACTTCTTTCTTACTTCTTTCTTACTTCTTTCTTACTTCTTTCTTCTTTCTTTCTTACTTCTTTCATTCTTCTTTCTTACTTCTTTCTTACTTCTTTCTTACTTCTTTCTTACTTCTTTCTTACTTCTTTCTTATTTCTTTCTTACTTCTTTCTTACTTCTTTCTTCTTTCTTTCTTACTTCTTTCTTACTTCTTTCATTCTTCTTTCTTACTTCTTTCTTACTTCTTTCTTTCTTCTTTCTTCTTTCTTACTTCTTCATTACTTCTTTCTTACTTCTTTCTTACTTCTTTCTTCATTCCTTCTTACTTCTTTCTTACTTCTTTCTTACTTCTTTCTTACTTCTTTCTTACTTCTTTCTTACTTCTTTCTTACCTCTTTCTTACTTCTTTCTTTCTTCTTTCTCCTTTCTTTCTAACTTCTTTCTTCTTTCTTTCCTACTTCTTTCTTACTTCTTTCTAACTTCTTTTTTCTTCTTTCTTACTTCTTTCTTGCTTCTTTCTTACTTCTTTCTTACTTCTTTCTTCTTTCTTTCTTACTTCTTTCTTACTTCTTTCTTTCTTCTTTCTACTTTTTTCTTTCTTCTTTCTTTGTTCTTTCTTTCTTCTTTCTTACTTCTTTCTTACTTCTTTCTTCTTTATTTCTTACTTCTTGATTACTTCTTTCTTACTTCTTTCTTACTTTTTTCTTTCTTCTTTCTTTGTTCTTTCTTACTTCTTTCATACTTCTTTCTTACTTCTTTCTTCATTCCTTCTTACTTCTTTCTTACTTCGTTCTTACTTCTTTCTTACTTCGTTCTTACTTCTTTCTTACTTCTTTCTTACTTCTTTCTTACTTCTTTCTTACTTCTTTCTTACTTCTTTCTTACTTCTTTCTTACTTCTTTCTTACTTCTTTCTTACTTCTTTCTTCTTTCTTTCTTACTTCTTTCATTCTTCTTTCTTACTTCTTTCTTACTTCTTTCTTACTTCTTTCTTACTTCTTTCTTATTTCTTTCTTACTTCTTTCTTACTTCTTTCTTCTTTCTTTCTTACTTCTTTCTTACTTCTTTCATTCTTCTTTCTTACTTCTTTCTTACTTCTTTCTTTCTTCTTTCTTCTTTCTTACTTCTTCATTACTTCTTTCTTACTTCTTTCTTACTTCTTTCTTCATTCCTTCTTACTTCTTTCTTACTTCTTTCTTACTTCTTTCTTACCTCTTTCTTACTTCTTTCTTTCTTCTTTCTCCTTTCTTTCTAACTTCTTTCTTCTTTCTTTCCTACTTCTTTCTTACTTCTTTCTTTCCTCTTTCTTACTTCTTTCTTTCTTCTTTCTTACTTCTTTCATACTTCTTTCTTCTTTCTTTCTTACTTCTTTCCTCTTTCTTTCTTACTTCTTTCTTACTTCTTTCTTAGTTCTTTCTTACTTCTTTCTTACTTCTTTCTTAGTTCTTTTTTAGTTCTTTCTTCTTTCTTACTTCTTTCTTACTTCTTTCTTACTTCTTTCTTACTTCTTTCTTACTTCTTTCTTACTTCTTTCTTCTTTCTTTCTTACTTCCTTCTTAATTCTTTCTTACTTCTTTCTTCCTTCTTTCATACTTCTTTCTTACTTCTTTCTTACTTCATTATAACTTCTTTTTTCTTCTTTCTTACTTCTTTCTTCTTTCTTTCTTACTTCTTTCTTACTTCTTTCTTCTTTCTTTCTTACTTCTTTCTTACTTCTTTCTTACTTCTTTCTTACTTCTTTCTTACTTCTTTCTTACTTCTTTTTTTCTTCTTTCTTACTTCTTTCATACTTCTTTTTTACTTCTTTCTTTCTTCTTTCTTACTTCTTTCTTTCTTCTTTCTTACTTCTTTCTTTCTTCTTTCTTACTTCTTTCTTACTTCTTTCTTCTTTCTTTCTTACTTCTTTCTTACTTCTTTCTTCCTTCTTTCTTACTTCTTTCTTACTTCTTTCTTCATTCCTTCTTACTTCTTTCTTACTTCTTTTTACTTCTTTCTAACCTCTTTCTTACTTCTTTCTTTCTTCTTTCTTCTTTCTTTCTTATTTCTTTCTTCTTTCTTTCCTACTTCTTTCTTACTTCTTTCTTTCTTCTTTCCTACTTCTTTCTTTCTTCTTTCTTACTTCTTTCATACTTCTTTCTTCCTTCTTTCTTACTTCTTTCTTCTTTCTTTCTTACTTCTTTCTTACTTCTTTCTTACTTTTTCTTACTTCTTTCTTTCTTACTTCTTTCTTACTTCTTTCTTACTTCTTTCTTACTTCTTTCTTACTTCTTTCTTCTTTCTTTCTTACTTCTTTCTTAATTCTTTCTTACCTCTTTCTTACTTCTTTCTTTCTTCTTTCTTACTTCTTTCTTACTTCTTTCTTACTTCATTCTAACTTCTTTTTTCTTCTTTCTTACTTCTTTCTTACTTCTTTCTTTCTTCTTTCTTACTTCTTTCTTCTTTCTTTCTTACTTCTTTCTTACTTCTTTCTTACTTCTTTCTTCTTTCTTTCTTACTTTTTTCTTACTTCTTTCCTACTTCTTTCTTACTTCTGTCTTACTTCTTTCTAACTTCTTTCTTACGTCTTTTTTACTTCTTTCTTACTTCTTTCTTACTTCTTTCTTACTTCTTTCTTACTTCATTCTTCTTTCTTTCTTCTTCCTTTC
Organism: Columba livia; assembly: GCF_036013475.1. Classification (NCBI taxonomy): domain Eukaryota; kingdom Metazoa; phylum Chordata; class Aves; order Columbiformes; family Columbidae; genus Columba; species Columba livia. The sequence continues at coordinate 186,520 of NW_027043817.1, forward strand.
TTACTTCTTTCTTACTTCTTTCTTACTTCTTTCTTACTTCTTTCTTCATTCCTTCTTACTTCTTTCTTACTTCTTTCTTACTTCTTTCTTACTTATTTCTTACTTCTTTCTTACTTCTTTCTTTCTTCTTTCTTCTTTCTTTCTTACTTCTTTCTTACTTCTTTCTTACTTCTTTTTTTCTTCTTTCTTACTTCTTTCATAATTCTTTCTTACTTCTTTCTTTCTTCTTTCTTACTTCTTTCTTCTTTCTTTCTTACTTCTTTCTTACTTCTTTCTTACTTCTTTCTTACTTCTTTCTTCTTTATTTCTTACTTCTTTCTTACTTCTTTCTTTCTCCTTTCTTACTTTTTTCTTTCTTCTTTCTTTGTTCTTTCTTTCTTCTTTCTTACTTCTTTCTTACTTCTTTCTTACTTCTTTCTGATTTCTTTCTTCTTTCTTTCTTACTTCATTCTCACTTCTTTCTTTCTTCTTTCTTACTTCTTTCTTACTTCTTTCTTCATTCCTTCTTACTTCTTTCTTACTTCGTTCTTACTTCTTTCTTACTTCTTTCTTACTTCTTTCTTACTTCTTTCTTACTTCTTTCTTACTTCTTTCTTACTTCTTTCTTACTTCTTTTTTTCTTCTTTCTTACTTCTTTCATTCTTCTTTCTTACTTCTTTCTTACTTCTTTCTTACTTCTTTCTTACTTCTTTCTTACTTCTTTCTTACTTCTTTCTTACTTCTTTCTTCTTTCTTTCTTACTTCTTTCTTACTTCTTTCATTCTTCTTTCTTACTTCTTTCTTACTTCTTTCTTACTTCTTTCTTACATCTTTCTTACTTCTTTCTTACTTCTTTCTTACTTCTTTCTTCTTTCTTACTTCTTCATTACTTCTTTCTTACTTCTTTCTTACTTCTTTCTTCATTCCTTCTAACTTCTTTCTTATTCTTTCTTACTTCTTTCTTACCTCTTTCTTACTTCTTTCTTTCTTCTTTCTCCTTTCTTTCTAACTTCTTTCTTCTTTCTTTCCTACTTCTTTCTTACTTCTTTCTTTCTTCTTTCTTACTTCTTTCTTTCTTCTTTCTTACTTCTTTCATACTTCTTTCTTCTTTCTTTCTTACTTCTTTCCTCTTTCTTTCTTACTTCTTTCTTACTTCTTTCTTAGTTCTTTCTTACTTCTTTCTTACTTCTTTCTTAGTTCTTTCTTAGTTCTTTCTTCTTTCTTACTTCTTTCTTACTTCTTTCTTACTTCTTTCTTACTTCTTTCTTCTTTCTTTCTTACTTCCTTCTTAATTCTTTCTTACTTCTTTCTTCCTTCTTTCTTACTTCTTTCTTACTTCTTTCTTACTTCATTATAACTTCTTTTTTCTTCTTTCTTACTTCTTTCTTAATTCTTTCTTCTTTCTTTCTTACTTCTTTCTTACTTCTTTCTTCTTTCTTTCTTACTTCTTTCTTACTTCTTTCTTACTTCTTTCTTACTTCTTTCTTACTTCTTTCTTACTTCTTTTTTTCTTCTTTCTTACTTCTTTCATACATCTTTTTAACTTCTTTCTTTCTTCTTTCTTACTTCTTTCTTTCTTCTTTCTTACTTCTTTCTTTCTTCTTTCTTACTTCTTTCTTACTTCTTTCTTCTTTCTTTCTTACTTCTTTCTTACTTCTTTCTTCCTTCTTTCTTACTTCTTTCTTACTTCTTTCTTCATTCCTTCTTACTTCTTTCTTACTTCTTTTTACTTCTTTCTTACCTCTTTCTTACTTCTTTCTTTCTTCTTTCTTCTTTCTTTCTTATTTCTTTCTTCTTTCTTTCCTACTTCTTTCTTACTTCTTTCTTTCTTCTTTCCTACTTCTTTCTTTCTTCTTCCTTACTTCTTTCATACTTCTTTCCTCCTTCTTTCTTACTTCTTTCTTCTTTCTTTCTTACTTCTTTCTTACTTCTTTCTTACTTCTTTCTTACTTCTTTCTTTCTTACTTCTTTCTTACTTCTTTCTTACTTCTTTCTTACTTCTTTCTTACTTCTTTCTTCTTTCTTTCTTACTTCTTTCTTAATTCTTTCTTACCTCTTTCTTACTTCTTTCTTTCTTCTTTCTTACTTCTTTCTTACTTCTTTCTTACTTCATTCTAACTTCTTTTTTCTTCTTTCTTACTTCTTTCTTACTTCTTTCTTTCTTCTTTCTTACTTCTTTCTTATTTCTTTCTTACTTCTTTCTTACTTCTTTCTTACTTCTTTCTTCTTTCTTTCTTACTTCTTTCTTACTTCTTTCCTACTTCTTTCTTACTTCTGTCTTACTTCTTTCTAACTTCTTTCTTACGTCTTTTTTACTTCATTCTAACTTCTTTTTTCTTCTTTCTTACTTCTTTCTTACTTCTTTCTTACTTCTTTCTTACTTCTTTCTTACTTCTTTCTTACTTATTTCTTACTTCTTTCTTACTTCTTTCTTTCTTCTTTCTTCTTTCTTTCTTACTTCTTTCTTACTTCTTTCTTACTTCTTTCTTACTTCTTTCTTCTTTCTTTCTTACTTCTTTCTTACTTCTTTCTTTCTCCTTTCTTACTTTTTTCTTTCTTCTTTCTTTGTTCTTTCTTTCTTCTTTCTTACTTCTTTCTTACTTCTTTCTTACTTCTTTCTGATTTCTTTCTTCTTTCTTTCTTACTTCTTTCTCACTTCTTTCTTCATTCCTTCTTACTTCTTTCTTACTTCTTTCTTACTTCTTTCTTACTTCTTTCTTTCTTCTTTCTTCTTTCTTTCTTACTTCTTTCTTACTTCTTTCTTACTTCTTTTTTTCTTCTTTCTTACTTCTTTCATAATTCTTTCTTACTTCTTTCTTACTTCTTTCTTACTTCTTTCTTACTTCTTTCTTCTTTCTTTCTTACTTCTTTCTTACTTCTTTCTTTCTCCTTTCTTACTTTTTTCTTTCTTCTTTCTTTGTTCTTTCTTTCTTCTTTCTTACTTCTTTCTTACTTCTTTCTTACTTCTTTCTGATTTCTTTCTTCTTTCTTTCTTACTTCTTTCTCACTTCTTTCTTTCTTCTTTCTTACTTCTTTCTTACTTCTTTCTTCATTCCTTCTTACTTCTTTCTTACTTCGTTCTTACTTCTTTCTTACTTCTTTTTACTTCTTTCTTACTTCTTTCTTACTTCTTTCTTACTTCTTTCTTACTTCTTTTTTTCTTCTTTCTTACTTCTTTCATTCTTCTTTCTTACTTCTTTCTCACTTCTTTCTTACTTCTTTCTTACTTCTTTCTTACTTCTTTCTTACTTCTTTCTTCTTTCTTTCTTAGTTCTTTCTTACTTCTTTCATTCTTCTTTCTTACTTCTTTCTTACTTCTTTCTTACTTCTTTCTTACTTCTTTCTTACTTCTTTCTTCTTTCTTTCTTACTTCTTTCTTACTTCTTTCTTACTTCTTTCTTACTTCTTTCTTCTTTCTTTCTTACTTCTTTCTTACTTCTTTCTTTCTCCTTTCTTACTTTTTTCTTTCTTCTTTCTTTGTTCTTTCTTTCTTCTTTCTTACTTCTTTCTTACTTTTTTCTTACTTCTTTCTAATTTCTTTCTTCTTTCTTTCTTACTTCTTTCTCACTTCTTTCTTTCTTCTTTCTTATTTCTTTCTTACTTCTTTCTTCATTCCTTCTTACTTCTTTCTTACTTCGTTCTTACTTCTTACTTCTTTCTTACTTCTTTCTTACTTCTTTCTTACTTCTTTCTTACTTCTTTTTTTCTTCTTTCTTACTTCTTTCATTCTTCTTTCTTACTTCTTTCTTACTTCTTTCTTACTTCTTTCTTACTTCTTTCTTACTTCTTTCTTCTTTCTTTCTTACTTCTTTCTTACTTCTTTCATTCTTCTTTCTTACTTCTTTCTTACTTCTTTCTTACTTCTTTCTTACTTCTTTCTTACTTCTTTCTTACTTCTTTCTTACTTCTTTCTTACTTCTTTCTTACTTCTTTCTTCTTTCTTTCTTACTTCTTTCTTACTTCTTTCTTACTTCTTTCTTACTTCTTTCTTACTTCTTTCTTACTTCTTTATTACTTCTTTCTTCTTTCTTTCTTACTTCTTTCTTTCTTCTTTCTTACTTCTTTCTTTCTTCTTTCTTACTTCTTTCTTTCTTCTTTCTTTCTTACTTCTTTCCTCTTTTTTCTTACTTCTTTCTTACTTCTTTCTTTCTTCTTTCTTACTTCTTTCTTTCTTCCTTCTTACTTCTTTCTTATTTCTTTCTTACTTCATTCTAACTTCTTTTTTCTTCTTTCTTACTTCTTTCTTACTTCTTTCTTCTTTCTTTCTTACTTCTTTCTTACTTCTTCTTTCTTTCTTACTTCTTTCTTAATTCTTTCTTACTTCTTTCTTACTTCTTTCTTACTTCTTTTTTTCTTCTTTCTTATTTCTTTCATACTTCTTTCTTACTTCTTTCTTTCTTCTTTCTTACTTCTTTCTTTCTTCTTTCTTATTCTTTCTTACTTCTTTCTTCTTTCTTTCTTACTTCTTTCTTACTTCTTCCTTTCTTCTCTCTTAATTCTTTCTTTCTTCTTTCTTACTTCTTTCTTACTTCTTTCTTACTTCATTCTTCTTTCTTTCTTCTTCCTTTCTTACTTCTTTCTTACTTCTTTCTTACTTCTTTCTTACTTCTTTCTTACTTCTTTCTTCATTCCTTCTTACTTCTTTCTTACTTCTTTCTTACTTCTTTCTTACTTATTTCTTACTTCTTTCTTTCTTCTTTCTTTCTTACTTCTTTCTTACTTCTTTCTTACTTCTTTCTTACTTCTTTTTTTCTTCTTTCTTACTTCTTTCATAATTCTTTCTTACTTCTTTCTTTCTTCTTTCTTACTTCTTTCTTACTTCTTTCTTACTTCTTTCTTCTTTCTTTCTTACTTCTTTCTTACTTCTTTCTTACTTCTTTCTTACTTCTTTGTTACCTCTTTCTTACTTCTTTCTTTCTTCTTTCTTCTTTCTTTCTTCCTTCTTTCTTCTTTCTTTCCTACTTCTTTCTTATTTCTTTCTTTCTTCTTTCTTACTTCTTTCTTTCTTCTTTCTTACTTCTTTCTTACTTCTTTCTTACTTCTTTCTTTCTTACTTCTTTCTTCTTTCTTTCTTACTTCTTTCTTAATTCTTTCTTACCTCTTTCTTACTTCTTTCTTTCTTCTTTCTTACTTCTTTCTTACTTCTTTCTTACTTCATTCTAACTTCTTTTTTCTTCTTTCTTACTTCTTTCTTACTTCTTTCTTTCTTCTTTCTTACTTCTTTCTTCTTTCTTTCTTACTTCTTTCTTACTTCTTTCTTAATTCTTTCTTCTTTCTTTCTTACTTCTTTCTTACTTCTTTCCTACTTCTTTCTTACTTCTTTCTTACTTCTTTCTAACTTCTTTCTTACTTCTTTCTTACTTCTTTCTTACTTCTTTCTTACTTCTTTCTTTCTTCTTTCTTAATTCTTTCTTTCTTCTTTCTTACTTCTTTCTTACTTCTTTCTTACTTCATTCTTCTTTCTTTCTTCTTCCTTTCTTACTTCTTTCTTACTTCTTTCTTACTTCTTTCTTACTTCTTTCTTCATTCCTTCTTACTTCTTTCTTACTTCTTTCTTACTTCTTTCTTACTTATTTCTTACTTCTTTCTTACTTCTTTCTTTCTTCTTTCTTACTTCTTTCTTACTTCTTTCTTCTTTCTTTCTTACTTCTTCCTACTTCTTTCTTACTTCTTTCTAACTTCTTTTTTCTTCTTTCTTACTTCTTTCTTGCTTCTTTCTTACTTCTTTCTTACTTCTTTCTTCTTTCTTTCTTACTTCTTTCTTACTTCTTTCTTTCTTCTTTCTACTTTTTTCTTTCTTCTTTCTTTGTTCTTTCTTTCTTCTTTCTTACTTCTTTCTTACTTCTTTCTTCTTTATTTCTTACTTCTTGATTACTTCTTTCTTACTTCTTTCTTACTTTTTTCTTTCTTCTTTCTTTGTTCTTTCTTACTTCTTTCTTACTTCTTTCTTCATTCCTTCTTACTTCTTTCTTACTTCGTTCTTACTTCTTTCTTACTTCGTTCTTACTTCTTTCTTACTTCTTTCTTAATTCTTTCTTACTTCTTTCTTACTTCTTTCTTACTTCTTTCTTACTTCTTTCTTACTTCTTTCTTACTTCTTTCTTACTTCTTTCTTACTTCTTTCTTCTTTCTTTCTTACTTCTTTCTTACTTCTTTCATTCTTCTTTCTTACTTCTTTCTTACTTCTTTCTTACTTCTTTCTTACTTCTTTCTTACTTCTTTCTTACTTCTTTCTTACTTCTTTCTTCTTTCTTTCTTACTTCTTTCTTACTTCTTTCATTCTTCTTTCTTACTTCTTTCTTACTTCTTTCTTACTTCTTTCTTACTTCTTTCTTCTTTCTTACTTCTTCATTACTTCTTTCTTACTTCTTTCTTACTTCTTTCTTCATTCCTTCTTACTTCTTTCTTACTTCTTTCTTACTTCTTTCTTACCTCTTTCTTACTTCTTTCTTTCTTCTTTCTCCTTTCTTTCTAACTTCTTTCTTCTTTCTTTCCTACTTCTTTCTTACTTCTTTCTTTCTTCTTTCTTACTTCTTTCTTTCTTCTTTCTTACTTCTTTCATACTTCTTTCTTCTTTCTTTCTTACTTCTTTCCTCTTTCTTTCTTACTTCTTTCTTACTTCTTTCTTACTTCTTTCTTACTTCTTTCTTACTTCTTTCTTAGTTCTTTCTTAGTTCTTTCTTCTTTCTTACTTCTTTCTTACTTCTTTCTTACTTCTTTCTTACTTCTTTCTTACTTCTTTCTTCTTTCTTTCTTACTTCCTTCTTAATTCTTTCTTACTTCTTTCTTCCTTCTTTCATACTTCTTTCTTACTTCTTTCTTACTTCATTATAACTTCTTTTTTCTTCTTTCTTACTTCTTTCTTCTTTCTTTCTTACTTCTTTCTTACTTCTTTCTTCTTTCTTTCTTACTTCTTTCTTACTTCTTTCTTACTTCTTTCTTACTTCTTTCTTACTTCTTTCTTACTTCTTTTTTTCTTCTTTCTTACTTCTTTCATACTTCTTTTTTACTTCTTTCTTTCTTCTTTCTTACTTCTTTCTTTCTTCTTTCTTACTTCTTTCTTTCTTCTTTCTTACTTCTTTCTTACTTCTTTCTTCTTTCTTTCTTACTTCTTTCTTACTTCTTTCTTCCTTCTTTCTTACTTCTTTCTTACTTCTTTCTTCATTCCTTCTTACTTCTTTCTTACTTCTTTTTACTTCTTTCTTACCTCTTTCTTACTTCTTTCTTTCTTCTTTCTTCTTTCTTTCTTATTTCTTTCTTCTTTCTTTCCTAATTCTTTCTTACTTCTTTCTTTCTTCTTTCCTACTTCTTTCTTTCTTCTTTCTTACTTCTTTCATACTTCTTTCTTCCTTCTTTCTTACTTCTTTCTTCTTTCTTTCTTACTTCTTTCTTACTTCTTTCTTACTTCTTTCTTACTTCTTTCTTTCTTACTTCTTTCTTACTTCTTTCTTACTTCTTTCTTACTTCTTTCTTACTTCTTTCTTCTTTCTTTCTTACTTCTTTCTTAATTCTTTCTTACCTCTTTCTTACTTCTTTCTTTCTTCTTTCTTACTTCTTTCTTACTTCTTTCTTACTTCATTCTAACTTCTTTTTTCTTGTTTCTTACTTCTTTCTTACTTCTTTCTTTCTTCTTTCTTACTTCTTTCTTCTTTCTTTCTTACTTCTTTCTTACTTCTTTCTTACTTCTTTCTTCTTTCTTTCTTACTTCTTTCTTACTTCTTTCCTACTTCTTTCTTACTTCTGTCTTACTTCTTTATAATTTCTTTCTTACGTCTTTTTTACTTCTTTCTTACTTCTTTCTTACTTCTTTCTTACTTCTTTCTTACTTCTTTCTTACTTCTTTCTTACTTCATTATAACTTCTTTTTTCTTCTTTCTTACTTCTTTCTTACTTCTTTCTTTGTTCTTTCTTTCTTCTTTCTTACTTCTTTCTTACTTCTTTCTTACTTCTTTCTTCTTTCTTTCTTACTTCTTTCTTTCTTCTTTCTTCTTTCTTTCTTACTTCTTTCTTACTTCTTTCTTACTTCTTTCTTACTTCTTTCATACTTCTTTCTTTCTTCTTTCTTACTTCTTTCATACTTCTTTCTTATTTCTTTCTTCTTTCTTTCTTACTTCTTCCTACTTCTTTCTTACTTCTTTCTAACTTCTTTTTTCTTCTTTCTTACTTCTTTCTTACTTCTTTCTTACTTCTTTCTTCTTTATTTCTTACTTATTTCTTACTTCTTTCTTACTTCTTTCTTACTTCTTTCTTATTTCTTTCTTCTTTCTTTCTTACTTCTTTCTCACTTCTTTCTTACTTCTTTCTTACTTCTTTCTTACTTCTTTCTTACTTCTTTCTTCATTCCTTCTTACTTCTTTCTTACTTTGTTCTTACTTCTTTCTTACTTCTTTCTTACTTCTTTCTTACTTCTTTCTTAATTCTTTCTTACTTCTTTTTTTCTTCTTTCTTACTTCTTTCTTACTTCTTTCTTACTTCTTTCTTACTTCTTTCTTACTTCTTTCTTACTTCTTTCTTACTTCTTTCTTCTTTCTTTCTTACTTCTTTCTTACTTCTTTCATTCTTCTTTCTTACTTCTTTCTTACTTCTTTCTTACTTCTTTCTTACTTACTTTCTTCTTTCTTTCTTACTTCTTTATTACTTCTTTCTTACTTCTTTCTTACTTCTTTCTTCATTCCTTCTTACTTCTTTCTTACTTCTTTCTTACTTCTTTCTTACCTCTTTCTTACTTCTTTCTTTCTTCTTTCTTCTTTCTTTCTCACTTCTTTCTTCTTTCTTTCCTACTTCTTTCTTACTTCTTTCTTTCTTCTTTCTTACTTCTTTCTTTCTTCTTTCTTACTTCTTTCATACTTCTTTCTTCTTTCTTTCTTACTTCTTTCCTCTTTCTTTCTTACTTCTTTCTTACTTCTTTCTTAGTTCTTTCTTACTTCTTTCTTACTTCTTTCTTACTTCTTTCTTAGTTCTTTCTTCTTTCTTACTTCTTTCTTACTTCTTTCTTACTTCTTTCTTACTTCTTTCTTCTTTCTTTCTTACTTCCTTCTTAATTCTTTCTTACTTCTTTCTTCTTTCTTTCTTACTTCTTTCTTACTTCTTTCTTACTTCTTTCTTACTTCTTTTTTTCTTCTTTCTTACTTCTTTCATAATTCTTTCTTACTTCTTTCTTTCTTCTTTCTTACTTCTTTCTCACTTCTTTCTTACTTCTTTCTTACTTCTTTCTTCTTTCTTTCTTACTTCTTTCTTACTTCTTTATTACTTCTTTATTAGTTCTTTCTTCATTCCTTCTTACTTCTTTCTTACTTCTTTCTTACTTCTTTCTTACCTCTTCATTACTTCTTTCTTTCTTCTTTCTTCTTTCTTTCTTACTTCTTTCTTCTTTCTTTCCTACTTCTTTCTTATTTCTTTCTTTCTTCTTTCTTACTTCTTTCTTTCTTCTTTCTTACTTCTTTCATACTTCTTCCTTCTGTCATTCTTACTTCTTTCTGATTTCATTCTTCTTTCTTTCTTACTTCTTTCTTACTTCTTTCTTACTTCTGTCTTTCTTACTTCTTTCTTGCTTCTTTCTTACTTTTTTCTTACTTCTTTCTTCTTTCTTTCTTACTTCTTTCTTACTTCTTTCTTACTTCTTTCTTACTTCTTTCTTTCTTCTTTCTTACTTCTTTCTTACTTCTTTCTTCATTCTAACTTCTTTCTTACTTCTTTCTTCATTCCTTCTTACTTCTTTCTTACTTCTTTCTTACTTCTTTCTTACTTCTTTCTTACTTCTTTCTTCTATCTTTCTTCTTTCTTACTTCTTTCTTTCTTATTTCTTACTTCTTTCTTACTTCTTTCTTACTTCTTTCTAACTTCTTTTTTCATCTTTCTTACTTCTTTCTTACTTCTTTCTTACTTCTTTCTTCTTTCTTTCTTACTTCTTTCTTTCTTCTTTCTTCTTTCTTTCTTACTTCTTTCTTACTTCTTTCTTACTTCTTTCTTACTTCTTTCTTACTTCTTTCTTACTTCTTTTTTTCTTCTTTCTTACTTCTTTCATAATTCTTTGTTACTTCTTTCTTTCTTCTTTCTTACTTCTTTCTTACTTCTTTCTTACTTCTTTCTTATTTCTTTTTATCTTCTTTCTTACTTCTTTCATACTTCTTTCTTACTTCTTTCTTACTTCTTTCTTACTTCTTTCTTCTTTCTTTCTTACTTCTTCCTACTTCTTTCTTACTTCTTTCTAACTTCTTTTTTCTTCTTTCTTACTTCTTTCTTACTTCTTTCTTACTTCTTTCTTACTTCTTTCTTCTTTATTTCTTACTTCTTTCTTACTTCTTTCTTACTTCTTTCTTACTTTTTTCTTTCTTCTTTCTTTGTTCTTTCTTTCTTCTTTCTTACTTCTTTCTTACTTCTTTCTTACTTCTTTCTTCATTCCTTCTTACTTCTTTCTTACTTAGTTCTTACTTCTTTCTTACTTCTTTCTTACTTCTTTCTTCTTTCTTTCTTACTTCTTTCTTACTTCTTTCATTCTTCTTTCTTACTTCTTTCTTACTTCTTTCTTACTTCTTTCTTACTTCTTTCTTACTTCTTTCTTACTTCTTTCTTACTTCTTTCTTCTTTCTTTCTTACTTCTTTCTTACTTCTTTCATTCTTCTTTCTTACTTCTTTCTTACTTCTTTCTTACTTCTTTCTTACTTCTTTCTTCTTTCTTACTTCTCCATTACTTCTTTCTTACTTCTTTCTTACTTCTTTCTTCATTCCTTCTTACTTCTTTCTTAGTTCTTTCTTACTTCTTTCTTACTTCTTTCTTAGTTCTTTCTTAGTTCTTTCTTCTTTCTTACTTCTTTCTTACTTCTTTCTTACTTCTTTCTTACTTCTTTCTTACTTCTTTCTTACTTCTTTCTTCTTTCTTTCTTACTTCCTTCTTAATTCTTTCTTACTTCTTTTTTTTCCTTCTTTCTTACTTCTTTCTTACTTCTTTCTTACTTCATTATAACTTCTTTTTTCTTCTTTCTTACTTCTTTCTTACTTCTTTCTTCTTTCTTTCTTACTTCTTTCTTACTTCTTTCTTCTTTCTTTCTTACTTCTTTCTTACTTCTTTCTTACTTCTTTCTTACTTCTTTCTTACTTCTTTCTTACTTCCTTCTTACTTCTTTTTTTCTTCTTTCTTACTTCTTTCATACTTCTTTTTTACTTCTTTCTTTCTTCTTTCTTACTTCTTTCTTTCTTCTTTCTTACTTCTTTCTTTCTTCTTTCTTACTTCTTTCTTACTTTTCTTCTTTCTTTCTTACTTCTTTCTTACTTCTTTCTTCCTTCTTTCTTACTTCTTTCTTACTTCTTTCTTCATTCCTTCTTACTTCTTTCTTACTTCTTTTTACTTATTTCTTACCTCTTTCTTACTTCTTTCTTTCTTCTTTCTTCTTTCTTTCTTATTTCTTTCTTCTTTCTTTCCTACTTCTTTCTTACTTCTTTCTTTCTTCTTTCCTACTTCTTTCTTTCTTCTTTCTTACTTCTTTCATACTTCTTTCTTCCTTCTTTCTTACTTCTTTCTTCTTTCTTTCTTACTTCTTTCTTACTTCTTTCTTACTTCTTTCTTACTTCTTTCTTTCTTACTTCTTTCTTACTTCTTTCTTACTTCTTTCTTACTTCTTTCTTACTCCTTTCTTCTTTCTTTCTTACTTCTTTCTTAATTCTTTCTTACCTCTTTCTTACTTCTTTCTTTCTTCTTTCTTACTTCTTTCTTACTTCTTTCTTACTTCATTCTAACTTCTTTTTTCTTCTTTCTTACTTCTTTCTTACTTCTTTCTTTCTTCTTTCTTACTTCTTTCTTCTTTCTTTCTTACTTCTTTCTTACTTCTTTCTTACTTCTTTCTTCTTTCTTTCTTACTTCTTTCTTACTTCTTTCCTACTTCTTTCTTACTTCTGTCTTACTTCTTTCTAACTTCTTTCTTACGTCTTTTTTACTTCTTTCTTACTTCTTTCTTACTTCTTTCTTACTTCTTTCTTACTTCATTCTTCTTTCTTTCTTCTTCCTTTCTTACTTCTTTCTTACTTCTTTCTTACTTCTTTCTTACTTCTTTCTTCATTCCTTCTTACTTCTTTCTTACTTCTTTCTTACTTCTTTCTTACTTATTTCTTACTTCTTTCTTACTTCTTTCTTTCTTCTTTCTTCTTTCTTTCTTACTTCTTTCTTACTTCTTTCTTACTTCTTTTTTTCTTCTTTCTTACTTCTTTCATAATTCTTTCTTACTTCTTTCTTTCTTCTTTCTTACTTCTTTCTTACTTCTTTCTTCTTTCTTTCTTACTTCTTCCTACTTCTTTCTTACTTCTTTCTAACTTCTTTTTTCTTCTTTCTTACTTCTTTCTTACTTCTTTCTTACTTCTTTCTTACTTCTTTCTTCTTTCTTTCTTACTTCTTTCTTACTTCTTTCTTTCTCCTTCCTTACTTTTTTCTTTCTTCTTTCTTTGTTCTTTCTTTCTTCTTTCTTACTTCTTTCTTACTTCTTTCTTACTTCTTTCTGATTTCTTTCTTCTTTCTTTCTTACTTCTTTCTCACTTCTTTCTTTCTTCTTTCTTACTTCTTTCTTACTTCTTTCTTCATTCCTTCTTACTTCTTTCTTACTTCGTTCTTACTTCTTTCTTACTTCTTTTTACTTCTTTCTTACTTCTTTCTTACTTCTTTCTTACTTCTTTCTTACTTTTTTTTTTCTTCTTTCTTACTTCTTTCATTCTTCTTTCTTACTTCTTTCTCACTTCTTTCTTACTTCTTTCTTACTTCTTTCTTACTTCTTTCTTACTTCTTTCTTCTTTCTTTCTTACTTCTTTCTTACTTCTTTCATTCTTCTTTCTTACTTCTTTCTTACTTCTTTCTTACTTCTTTCTTACTTCTTTCTTACTTCTTTCTTACTTCTTTCTTCTTTCTTTCTTACTTCTTTCTTACTTCTTTCTTACTTCTTTCTTACTTCTTTCTTCTTTCTTTCTTACTTCTTTCTTACTTCTTTCTTTCTCCTTTCTTACTTTTTTCTTTCTTCTTTCTTTGTTCTTTCTTTCTTCTTTCTTACTTCTTTCTTACTTCTTTCTTACTTCTTTCTGATTTCTTTCTTCTTTCTTTCTTACTTCATTCTCACTTCTTTCTTTCTTCTTTCTTACTTCTTTCTTACTTCTTTCTTCATTCCTTCTTACTTCTTTCTTACTTCGTTCTTACTTCTTTCTTACTTCTTTCTTACTTCTTTCTTACTTCTTTCTTACTTCTTTCTTACTTCTTTGTTACTTCTTTCTTACTTCTTTTTTTCTTCTTTCTTACTTCTTTCATTCTTCTTTCTTACTTCTTTCTTACTTCTTTCTTACTTCTTTCTTACTTCTTTCTTACTTCTTTCTTACTTCTTTCTTACTTCTTTCTTCTTTCTTTCTTACTTCTTTCTTACTTCTTTCATTCTTCTTTCTTACTTCTTTCTTACTTCTTTCTTACTTCTTTCTTACATCTTTCTTACTTCTTTCTTACTTCTTTCTTACTTCTTTCTTCTTTCTTACTTCTTCATTACTTCTTTCTTACTTCTTTCTTACTTCTTTCTTCATTCCTTCTAACTTCTTTCTTACTTCTTTCTTACTTCTTTCTTACCTCTTTCTTACTTCTTTCTTTCTTCTTTCTCCTTTCTTTCTAACTTCTTTCTTCTTTCTTTCCTACTTCTTTCTTACTTCTTTCTTTCTTCTTTCTTACTTCTTTCTTTCTTCTTTCTTACTTCTTTCATACTTCTTTCTTCTTTCTTTCTTACTTCTTTCCTCTTTCTTTCTTACTTCTTTCTTACTTCTTTCTTAGTTCTTTCTTACTTCTTTCTTACTTCTTTCTTAGTTCTTTCTTAGTTCTTTCTTCTTTCTTACTTCTTTCTTACTTCTTTCTTACTTCTTTCTTCTTTCTTTCTTACTTCCTTCTTAATTCTTTCTTACTTCTTTCTTCCTTCTTTCTTACTTCTTTCTTACTTCTTTCTTACTTCATTATAACTTCTTTTTTCTTCTTTCTTACTTCTTTCTTACTTCTTTCTTCTTTCTTTCTTACTTCTTTCTTACTTCTTTCTTCTTTCTTTCTTACTTCTTTCTTACTTCTTTCTTACTTCTTTCTTACTTCTTTCTTACTTCTTTCTTTCTTCTTTCTTACTTCTTTCTTACTTCTTTCATACATCTTTTTAACTTCTTTCTTACTTCTTTCTTTCTTCTTTCTTACTTCTTTCTTACTTCTTTCTTCTTTCTTTCTTACTTCTTTCTTACTTCTTTCTTCCTTCTTTCTTACTTCTTTCTTACTTCTTTCTTCATTCCTTCTTACTTCTTTCTTACTTCTTTTTACTTCTTTCTTACCTCTTTCTTACTTCTTTCTTTCTTCTTTCTTCTTTCTTTCTTATTTCTTTCTTCTTTCTTTCCTACTTCTTTCTTACTTCTTTCTTTCTTCTTTCCTACTTCTTTCTTTCTTCTTCCTTACTTCTTTCATACTTCTTTCCTCCTTCTTTCTTACTTCTTTCTTCTTTCTTTCTTACTTCTTTCTTACTTCTTTCTTACTTCTTTCTTACTTCTTTCTTTCTTACTTCTTTCTTACTTCTTTCTTACTTCTTTCTTACTTCTTTCTTACTTCTTTCTTCTTTCTTTCTTACTTCTTTCTTAATTCTTTCTTACCTCTTTCTTACTTCTTTCTTTCTTCTTTCTTACTTCTTTCTTACTTCTTTCTTACTTCATTCTAACTTCTTTTTTCTTCTTTCTTACTTCTTTCTTACTTCTTTCTTTCTTCTTTCTTACTTCTTTCTTATTTCTTTCTTACTTCTTTCTTACTTCTTTCTTACTTCTTTCTTCTTTCTTTCTTACTTCTTTCTTACTTCTTTCCTACTTCTTTCTTACTTCTGTCTTACTTCTTTCTAACTTCTTTCTTACGTCTTTTTTACTTCATTCTAACTTCTTTTTTCTTCTTTCTTACTTCTTTCTTACTTCTTTCTTACTTCTTTCTTACTTCTTTCTTACTTCTTTCTTACTTATTTCTTACTTCTTTCTTACTTCTTTCTTTCTTCTTTCTTCTTTCTTTCTTACTTCTTTCTTACTTCTTTCTTACTTCTTTCTTACTTCTTTCTTCTTTCTTTCTTACTTCTTTCTTACTTCTTTCTTTCTCCTTTCTTACTTTTTTCTTTCTTCTTTCTTTGTTCTTTCTTTCTTCTTTCTTACTTCTTTCTTACTTCTTTCTTACTTCTTTCTTATTTCTTTCTTCTTTCTTTCTTACTTCTTTCTCACTTCTTTCTTCATTCCTTCTTACTTCTTTCTTACTTCTTTCTTACTTCTTTCTTACTTCTTTCTTTCTTCTTTCTTCTTTCTTTCTTACTTCTTTCTTACTTCTTTCTTACTTCTTTTTTTCTTCTTTCTTACTTCTTTCATAATTCTTTCTTACTTCTTTCTTACTTCTTTCTTACTTCTTTCTTACTTCTTTCTTCTTTCTTTCTTACTTCTTTCTTACTTCTTTCTTTCTCCTTTCTTACTTTTTTCTTTCTTCTTTCTTTGTTCTTTCTTTCTTCTTTCTTACTTCTTTCTTACTTCTTTCTTACTTCTTTCTGATTTCTTTCTTCTTTCTTTCTTACTTCTTTCTCACTTCTTTCTTTCTTCTTTCTTACTTCTTTCTTACTTCTTTCTTCATTCCTTCTTACTTCTTTCTTACTTCGTTCTTACTTCTTTCTTACTTCTTTTTACTTCTTTCTTACTTCTTTCTTACTTCTTTCTTACTTCTTTCTTACTTCTTTTTTTCTTCTTTCTTACTTCTTTCATTCTTCTTTCTTACTTCTTTCTCACTTCTTTCTTACTTCTTTCTTACTTCTTTCTTACTTCTTTCTTACTTCTTTCTTCTTTCTTTCTTAGTTCTTTCTTACTTCTTTCATTCTTCTTTCTTACTTCTTTCTTACTTCTTTCTTACTTCTTTCTTACTTCTTTCTTACTTCTTTCTTACTTCTTTCTTCTTTCTTTCTTACTTCTTTCTTACTTCTTTCTTACTTCTTTCTTACTTCTTTCTTCTTTCTTTCTTACTTCTTTCTTACTTCTTTCTTTCTCCTTTCTTACTTTTTTCTTTCTTCTTTCTTTGTTCTTTCTTTCTTCTTTCTTACTTCTTTCTTACTTCTTTCTTACTTCTTTCTGATTTCTTTCTTCTTTCTTTCTTACTTCTTTCTCACTTCTTTCTTTCTTCTTTCTTACTTCTTTCTTACTTCTTTCTTCATTCCTTCTTACTTCTTTCTTACTTCGTTCTTACTTCTTTCTTACTTCTTTTTACTTCTTTCTTACTTCTTTCTTACTTCTTTCTTACTTCTTTCTTACTTCTTTTTTTCTTCTTTCTTACTTCTTTCATAATTCTTTCTTACTTCTTTCTTTCTTCTTTCTTACTTCTTTCTCACTTCTTTCTTACTTCTTTCTTACTTCTTTCTTCTTTCTTTCTTACTTCTTTCTTACTTCTTTATTACTTCTTTATTACTTCTTTATTAGTTCTTTCTTCATTCCTTCTTACTTCTTTCTTACTTCTTTCTTACTTCTTTCTTACCTCTTCCTTACTTATTTCTTTCTTCTTTCTTCTTTCTTTCTTACTTCTTTCTTCTTTCTTTCCTACTTCTTTCTTATTTCTTTCTTTCTTCTTTCTTACTTCTTTCTTTCTTCTTTCTTACTTCTTTCATACTTCTTCCTTCTGTCATTCTTACTTCTTTCTGATTTCATTCTTCTTTCTTTCTTACTTCTTTCTTACTTCTTTCTTACTTCTGTCTTTCTTACTTCTTTCTTGCTTCTTTCTTACTTTTTTCTTACTTCTTTCTTCTTTCTTTCTTACTTCTTTCTTACTTCTTTCTTACTTCTTTCTTACTTCTTTCTTTCTTCTTTCTTACTTCTTTCTTACTTCTTTCTTCATTCTAACTTCTTTCTTACTTCTTTCTTCATTCCTTCTTACTTCTTTCTTACTTCTTTCTTACTTCTTTCTTACTTCTTTCTTACTTCTTTCTTCTATCTTTCTTCTTTCTTACTTCTTTCTTTCTTATTTCTTACTTCTTTCTTACTTCTTTCTTACTTCTTTCTAACTTCTTTTTTCATCTTTCTTACTTCTTTCTTACTTCTTTCTTACTTCTTTCTTCTTTCTTTCTTACTTCTTTCTTTCTTCTTTCTTCTTTCTTTCTTACTTCTTTCTTACTTCTTTCTTACTTCTTTCTTACTTCTTTCTTACTTCTTTCTTACTTCTTTTTTTCTTCTTTCTTACTTCTTTCATAATTCTTTGTTACTTCTTTCTTTCTTCTTTCTTACTTCTTTCTTACTTCTTTCTTACTTCTTTCTTCTTTCTTTCTTACTTCTTTCTTACTTCTTTCTTACTTCTTTCTTACTTCTTTCTTCATTCCTTCTTACTTCTTTCTTACTTCTTTCTTACTTCTTTCTTATTTCTTTTTATCTTCTTTCTTACTTCTTTCATACTTCTTTCTTACTTCTTTCTTACTTCTTTCTTACTTCTTTCTTCTTTCTTTCTTACTTCTTCCTACTTCTTTCTTACTTCTTTCTAACTTCTTTTTTCTTCTTTCTTACTTCTTTCTTACTTCTTTCTTACTTCTTTCTTCTTTATTTCTTACTTCTTTCTTACTTCTTTCTTACTTCTTTCTTACTTTTTTCTTTCTTCTTTCTTTGTTCTTTCTTTCTTCTTTCTTACTTCTTTCTTACTTCTTTCTTACTTCTTTCTTCATTCCTTCTTACTTCTTTCTTACTTCGTTCTTACTTCTTTCTTACTTCTTTCTTACTTCTTTCTTCTTTCTTTCTTACTTCTTTCTTACTTCTTTCATTCTTCTTTCTTACTTCTTTCTTACTTCTTTCTTACTTCTTTCTTACTTCTTTCTTACTTCTTTCTTACTTCTTTCTTCTTTCTTTCTTACTTCTTTCTTACTTCTTTCATTCTTCTTTCTTACTTCTTTCTTACTTCTTTCTTACTTCTTTCTTACTTCTTTCTTCTTTCTTACTTCTTCATTACTTCTTTCTTACTTCTTTCTTACTTCTTTCTTCATTCCTTCTTACTTCTTTCTTAGTTCTTTCTTACTTCTTTCTTACTTCTTTCTTAGTTCTTTCTTAGTTCTTTCTTCTTTCTTACTTCTTTCTTACTTCTTTCTTACTTCTTTCTTACTTCTTTCTTACTTCTTTCTTACTTCTTTCTTCTTTCTTTCTTACTTCCTTCTTAATTCTTTCTTACTTCTTTTTTTTCCTTCTTTCTTACTTCTTTCTTACTTCTTTCTTACTTCATTATAACTTCTTTTTTCTTCTTTCTTACTTCTTTCTTACTTCTTTCTTCTTTCTTTCTTACTTCTTTCTTACTTCTTTCTTCTTTCTTTCTTACTTCTTTCTTACTTCTTTCTTACTTCTTTCTTACTTCTTTCTTACTTCTTTCTTACTTCTTTCTTACTTCCTTCTTACTTCTTTTTTTCTTCTTTCTTACTTCTTTCATACTTCTTTTTTACTTCTTTCTTTCTTCTTTCTTACTTCTTTCTTTCTTCTTTCTTACTTCTTTCTTTCTTCTTTCTTACTTCTTTCTTACTTCTTTCTTCTTTCTTTCTTACTTCTTTCTTACTTCTTTCTTCCTTCTTTCTTACTTCTTTCTTACTTCTTTCTTCATTCCTTCTTACTTCTTTCTTACTTCTTTTTACTTCTTTCTAACCTCTTTCTTACTTCTTTCTTTCTTCTTTCTTCTTTCTTTCTTATTT
This sequence comes from Columba livia, assembly GCF_036013475.1. Lineage (NCBI taxonomy): Eukaryota > Metazoa > Chordata > Aves > Columbiformes > Columbidae > Columba > Columba livia. Next base: position 205,191 of record NW_027043817.1, read on the forward strand.
CTTTCTTCTTTCTTTCCTACTTCTTTCTTACTTCTTTCTTTCTTCTTTCCTACTTCTTTCTTTCTTCTTTCTTACTTCTTTCATACTTCTTTCTTCCTTCTTTCTTACTTCTTTCTTCTTTCTTTCTTACTTCTTTCTTACTTCTTTCTTACTTTTTCTTACTTCTTTCTTTCTTACTTCTTTCTTACTTCTTTCTTACTTCTTTCTTACTTCTTTCTTACTTCTTTCTTCTTTCTTTCTTACTTCTTTCTTAATTCTTTCTTACCTCTTTCTTACTTCTTTCTTTCTTCTTTCTTACTTCTTTCTTACTTCTTTCTTACTTCATTCTAACTTCTTTTTTCTTCTTTCTTACTTCTTTCTTACTTCTTTCTTTCTTCTTTCTTACTTCTTTCTTCTTTCTTTCTTACTTCTTTCTTACTTCTTTCTTACTTCTTTCTTCTTTCTTTCTTACTTTTTTCTTACTTCTTTCCTACTTCTTTCTTACTTCTGTCTTACTTCTTTCTTACTTATTTCTTACTTCTTTCTTACTTCTTTCTTTCTTCTTTCTTCTTTCTTTCTTACTTCTTTCTTACTTCTTTCTTACTTCTTTTTTTCTTCTTTCTTACTTCTTTCATAATTCTTTCTTACTTCTTTCTTTCTTCTTTCTTACTTCTTTCTTCTTTCTTTCTTACTTCTTTCTTACTTCTTTCTTACTTCTTTCTTACTTCTTTCTTCTTTATTTCTTACTTCTTTCTTACTTCTTTCTTTCTCCTTTCTTACTTTTTTCTTTCTTCTTTCTTTGTTCTTTCTTTCTTCTTTCTTACTTCTTTCTTACTTCTTTCTTACTTCTTTCTGATTTCTTTCTTCTTTCTTTCTTACTTCATTCTCACTTCTTTCTTTCTTCTTTCTTACTTCTTTCTTACTTCTTTCTTCATTCCTTCTTACTTCTTTCTTACTTCGTTCTTACTTCTTTCTTACTTCTTTCTTACTTCTTTCTTACTTCTTTCTTACTTCTTTCTTACTTCTTTCTTACTTCTTTCTTACTTCTTTTTTTCTTCTTTCTTACTTCTTTCATTCTTCTTTCTTACTTCTTTCTTACTTCTTTCTTACTTCTTTCTTACTTCTTTCTTACTTCTTTCTTACTTCTTTCTTACTTCTTTCTTCTTTCTTTCTTACTTCTTTCTTACTTCTTTCATTCTTCTTTCTTACTTCTTTCTTACTTCTTTCTTACTTCTTTCTTACATCTTTCTTACTTCTTTCTTACTTCTTTCTTACTTCTTTCTTCTTTCTTACTTCTTCATTACTTCTTTCTTACTTCTTTCTTACTTCTTTCTTCATTCCTTCTAACTTCTTTCTTATTCTTTCTTACTTCTTTCTTACCTCTTTCTTACTTCTTTCTTTCTTCTTTCTCCTTTCTTTCTAACTTCTTTCTTCTTTCTTTCCTACTTCTTTCTTACTTCTTTCTTTCTTCTTTCTTACTTCTTTCTTTCTTCTTTCTTACTTCTTTCATACTTCTTTCTTCTTTCTTTCTTACTTCTTTCCTCTTTCTTTCTTACTTCTTTCTTACTTCTTTCTTAGTTCTTTCTTACTTCTTTCTTACTTCTTTCTTAGTTCTTTCTTAGTTCTTTCTTCTTTCTTACTTCTTTCTTACTTCTTTCTTACTTCTTTCTTACTTCTTTCTTCTTTCTTTCTTACTTCCTTCTTAATTCTTTCTTACTTCTTTCTTCCTTCTTTCTTACTTCTTTCTTACTTCTTTCTTACTTCATTATAACTTCTTTTTTCTTCTTTCTTACTTCTTTCTTACTTCTTTCTTCTTTCTTTCTTACTTCTTTCTTACTTCTTTCTTCTTTCTTTCTTACTTCTTTCTTACTTCTTTCTTACTTCTTTCTTACTTCTTTCTTACTTCTTTCTTACTTCTTTTTTTCTTCTTTCTTACTTCTTTCATACATCTTTTTAACTTCTTTCTTTCTTCTTTCTTACTTCTTTCTTTCTTCTTTCTTACTTCTTTCTTTCTTCTTTCTTACTTCTTTCTTACTTCTTTCTTCTTTCTTTCTTACTTCTTTCTTACTTCTTTCTTCCTTCTTTCTTACTTCTTTCTTACTTCTTTCTTCATTCCTTCTTACTTCTTTCTTACTTCTTTTTACTTCTTTCTTACCTCTTTCTTACTTCTTTCTTTCTTCTTTCTTCTTTCTTTCTTATTTCTTTCTTCTTTCTTTCCTACTTCTTTCTTACTTCTTTCTTTCTTCTTTCCTACTTCTTTCTTTCTTCTTCCTTACTTCTTTCATACTTCTTTCCTCCTTCTTTCTTACTTCTTTCTTCTTTCTTTCTTACTTCTTTCTTACTTCTTTCTTACTTCTTTCTTACTTCTTTCTTTCTTACTTCTTTCTTACTTCTTTCTTACTTCTTTCTTACTTCTTTCTTACTTCTTTCTTCTTTCTTTCTTACTTCTTTCTTAATTCTTTCTTACCTCTTTCTTACTTCTTTCTTTCTTCTTTCTTACTTCTTTCTTACTTCTTTCTTACTTCATTCTAACTTCTTTTTTCTTCTTTCTTACTTCTTTCTTACTTCTTTCTTTCTTCTTTCTTACTTCTTTCTTATTTCTTTCTTACTTCTTTCTTACTTCTTTCTTACTTCTTTCTTCTTTCTTTCTTACTTCTTTCTTACTTCTTTCCTACTTCTTTCTTACTTCTGTCTTACTTCTTTCTAACTTCTTTCTTACGTCTTTTTTACTTCATTCTAACTTCTTTTTTCTTCTTTCTTACTTCTTTCTTACTTCTTTCTTACTTCTTTCTTACTTCTTTCTTACTTCTTTCTTACTTATTTCTTACTTCTTTCTTACTTCTTTCTTTCTTCTTTCTTCTTTCTTTCTTACTTCTTTCTTACTTCTTTCTTACTTCTTTCTTACTTCTTTCTTCTTTCTTTCTTACTTCTTTCTTACTTCTTTCTTTCTCCTTTCTTACTTTTTTCTTTCTTCTTTCTTTGTTCTTTCTTTCTTCTTTCTTACTTCTTTCTTACTTCTTTCTTACTTCTTTCTGATTTCTTTCTTCTTTCTTTCTTACTTCTTTCTCACTTCTTTCTTCATTCCTTCTTACTTCTTTCTTACTTCTTTCTTACTTCTTTCTTACTTCTTTCTTTCTTCTTTCTTCTTTCTTTCTTACTTCTTTCTTACTTCTTTCTTACTTCTTTTTTCTTCTTTCTTACTTCTTTCATAATTCTTTCTTACTTCTTTCTTACTTCTTTCTTACTTCTTTCTTACTTCTTTCTTCTTTCTTTCTTACTTCTTTCTTACTTCTTTCTTTCTCCTTTCTTACTTTTTTCTTTCTTCTTTCTTTGTTCTTTCTTTCTTCTTTCTTACTTCTTTCTTACTTCTTTCTTACTTCTTTCTGATTTCTTTCTTCTTTCTTTCTTACTTCTTTCTCACTTCTTTCTTTCTTCTTTCTTACTTCTTTCTTACTTCTTTCTTCATTCCTTCTTACTTCTTTCTTACTTCGTTCTTACTTCTTTCTTACTTCTTTTTACTTCTTTCTTACTTCTTTCTTACTTCTTTCTTACTTCTTTCTTACTTCTTTTTTTCTTCTTTCTTACTTCTTTCATTCTTCTTTCTTACTTCTTTCTCACTTCTTTCTTACTTCTTTCTTACTTCTTTCTTACTTCTTTCTTACTTCTTTCTTCTTTCTTTCTTAGTTCTTTCTTACTTCTTTCATTCTTCTTTCTTACTTCTTTCTTACTTCTTTCTTACTTCTTTCTTACTTCTTTCTTACTTCTTTCTTCTTTCTTTCTTACTTCTTTCTTACTTCTTTCTTACTTCTTTCTTACTTCTTTCTTCTTTCTTTCTTACTTCTTTCTTACTTCTTTCTTTCTCCTTTCTTACTTTTTTCTTTCTTCTTTCTTTGTTCTTTCTTTCTTCTTTCTTACTTCTTTCTTACTTTTTTCTTACTTCTTTCTGATTTCTTTCTTCTTTCTTTCTTACTTCTTTCTCACTTCTTTCTTTCTTCTTTCTTATTTCTTTCTTACTTCTTTCTTCATTCCTTCTTACTTCTTTCTTACTTCGTTCTTACTTCTTACTTCTTTCTTACTTCTTTCTTACTTCTTTCTTACTTCTTTCTTACTTCTTTTTTTCTTCTTTCTTACTTCTTTCATTCTTCTTTCTTACTTCTTTCTTACTTCTTTCTTACTTCTTTCTTACTTCTTTCTTACTTCTTTCTTCTTTCTTTCTTACTTCTTTCTTACTTCTTTCATTCTTCTTTCTTACTTCTTTCTTACTTCTTTCTTACTTCTTTCTTACTTCTTTCTTACTTCTTTCTTACTTCTTTCTTACTTCTTTCTTACTTCTTTCTTACTTCTTTCTTCTTTCTTTCTTACTTCTTTCTTACTTCTTTCTTACTTCTTTCTTACTTCTTTCTTACTTCTTTCTTACTTCTTTATTACTTCTTTCTTCTTTCTTTCTTACTTCTTTCTTTCTTCTTTCTTACTTCTTTCTTTCTTCTTTCTTACTTCTTTCTTTCTTCTTTCTTTCTTACTTCTTTCCTCTTTTTTCTTACTTCTTTCTTACTTCTTTCTTCTTCTTTCTTACTTCTTTCTTTCTTCTTTCTTACTTCTTTCTTATTTCTTTCTTACTTCATTCTAACTTCTTTTTTCTTCTTTCTTACTTCTTTCTTACTTCTTTCTTCTTTCTTTCTTACTTCTTTCTTACTTCTTCTTTCTTTCTTACTTCTTTCTTAATTCTTTCTTACTTCTTTCTTACTTCTTTCTTACTTCTTTTTTTCTTCTTTCTTATTTCTTTCATACTTCTTTCTTACTTCTTTCTTTCTTCTTTCTTACTTCTTTCTTTCTTCTTTCTTATTCTTTCTTACTTCTTTCTTCTTTCTTTCTTACTTCTTTCTTACTTCTTCCTTTCTTCTCTCTTAATTCTTTCTTTCTTCTTTCTTACTTCTTTCTTACTTCTTTCTTACTTCATTCTTCTTTCTTTCTTCTTCCTTTCTTACTTCTTTCTTACTTCTTTCTTACTTCTTTCTTACTTCTTTCTTACTTCTTTCTTCATTCCTTCTTACTTCTTTCTTACTTCTTTCTTACTTCTTTCTTACTTATTTCTTACTTCTTTCTTTCTTCTTTCTTTCTTACTTCTTTCTTACTTCTTTCTTACTTCTTTCTTACTTCTTTTTTTCTTCTTTCTTACTTCTTTCATAATTCTTTCTTACTTCTTTCTTTCTTCTTTCTTACTTCTTTCTTACTTCTTTCTTACTTCTTTCTTCTTTCTTTCTTACTTCTTTCTTACTTCTTTCTTACTTCTTTCTTACTTCTTTGTTACCTCTTTCTTACTTCTTTCTTTCTTCTTTCTTCTTTCTTTCTTCCTTCTTTCTTCTTTCTTTCCTACTTCTTTCTTATTTCTTTCTTTCTTCTTTCTTACTTCTTTCTTTCTTCTTTCTTACTTCTTTCTTACTTCTTTCTTACTTCTTTCTTTCTTACTTCTTTCTTCTTTCTTTCTTACTTCTTTCTTAATTCTTTCTTACCTCTTTCTTACTTCTTTCTTTCTTCTTTCTTACTTCTTTCTTACTTCTTTCTTACTTCATTCTAACTTCTTTTTCTTCTTTCTTACTTCTTTCTTACTTCTTTCTTTCTTCTTTCTTACTTCTTTCTTCTTTCTTTCTTACTTCTTTCTTACTTCTTTCTTAATTCTTTCTTCTTTCTTTCTTACTTCTTTCTTACTTCTTTCCTACTTCTTTCTTACTTCTTTCTTACTTCTTTCTAACTTCTTTCTTACTTCTTTCTTACTTCTTTCTTACTTCTTTCTTACTTCTTTCTTTCTTCTTTCTTAATTCTTTCTTTCTTCTTTCTTACTTCTTTCTTACTTCTTTCTTACTTCATTCTTCTTTCTTTCTTCTTCCTTTCTTACTTCTTTCTTACTTCTTTCTTACTTCTTTCTTACTTCTTTCTTCATTCCTTCTTACTTCTTTCTTACTTCTTTCTTACTTCTTTCTTACTTATTTCTTACTTCTTTCTTACTTCTTTCTTTCTTCTTTCTTACTTCTTTCTTACTTCTTTCTTCTTTCTTTCTTACTTCTTCCTACTTCTTTCTTACTTCTTTCTAACTTCTTTTTTCTTCTTTCTTACTTCTTTCTTGCTTCTTTCTTACTTCTTTCTTACTTCTTTCTTCTTTCTTTCTTACTTCTTTCTTACTTCTTTCTTTCTTCTTTCTACTTTTTTCTTTCTTCTTTCTTTGTTCTTTCTTTCTTCTTTCTTACTTCTTTCTTACTTCTTTCTTCTTTATTTCTTACTTCTTGATTACTTCTTTCTTACTTCTTTCTTACTTTTTTCTTTCTTCTTTCTTTGTTCTTTCTTACTTCTTTCTTACTTCTTTCTTCATTCCTTCTTACTTCTTTCTTACTTCGTTCTTACTTCTTTCTTACTTCGTTCTTACTTCTTTCTTACTTCTTTCTTAATTCTTTCTTACTTCTTTCTTACTTCTTTCTTACTTCTTTCTTACTTCTTTCTTACTTCTTTCTTACTTCTTTCTTACTTCTTTCTTACTTCTTTCTTCTTTCTTTCTTACTTCTTTCTTACTTCTTTCATTCTTCTTTCTTACTTCTTTCTTACTTCTTTCTTACTTCTTTCTTACTTCTTTCTTACTTCTTTCTTACTTCTTTCTTACTTCTTTCTTCTTTCTTTCTTACTTCTTTCTTACTTCTTTCATTCTTCTTTCTTACTTCTTTCTTACTTCTTTCTTACTTCTTTCTTACTTCTTTCTTCTTTCTTACTTCTTCATTACTTCTTTCTTACTTCTTTCTTACTTCTTTCTTCATTCCTTCTTACTTCTTTCTTACTTCTTTCTTACTTCTTTCTTACCTCTTTCTTACTTCTTTCTTTCTTCTTTCTCCTTTCTTTCTAACTTCTTTCTTCTTTCTTTCCTACTTCTTTCTTACTTCTTTCTTTCTTCTTTCTTACTTCTTTCTTTCTTCTTTCTTACTTCTTTCATACTTCTTTCTTCTTTCTTTCTTACTTCTTTCCTCTTTCTTTCTTACTTCTTTCTTACTTCTTTCTTACTTCTTTCTTACTTCTTTCTTACTTCTTTCTTAGTTCTTTCTTAGTTCTTTCTTCTTTCTTACTTCTTTCTTACTTCTTTCTTACTTCTTTCTTACTTCTTTCTTACTTCTTTCTTCTTTCTTTCTTACTTCCTTCTTAATTCTTTCTTACTTCTTTCTTCCTTCTTTCATACTTCTTTCTTACTTCTTTCTTACTTCATTATAACTTCTTTTTTCTTCTTTCTTACTTCTTTCTTCTTTCTTTCTTACTTCTTTCTTACTTCTTTCTTCTTTCTTTCTTACTTCTTTCTTACTTCTTTCTTACTTCTTTCTTACTTCTTTCTTACTTCTTTTTTCTTCTTTCTTACTTCTTTCATACTTCTTTTTTACTTCTTTCTTTCTTCTTTCTTACTTCTTTCTTTCTTCTTTCTTACTTCTTTCTTTCTTCTTTCTTACTTCTTTCTTACTTCTTTCTTCTTTCTTTCTTACTTCTTTCTTACTTCTTTCTTCCTTCTTTCTTACTTCTTTCTTACTTCTTTCTTCATTCCTTCTTACTTCTTTCTTACTTCTTTTTACTTCTTTCTTACCTCTTTCTTACTTCTTTCTTTCTTCTTTCTTCTTTCTTTCTTATTTCTTTCTTCTTTCTTTCCTACTTCTTTCTTACTTCTTTCTTTCTTCTTTCCTACTTCTTTCTTTCTTCTTTCTTACTTCTTTCATACTTCTTTCTTCCTTCTTTCTTACTTCTTTCTTCTTTCTTTCTTACTTCTTTCTTACTTCTTTCTTACTTCTTTCTTACTTCTTTCTTTCTTACTTCTTTCTTACTTCTTTCTTACTTCTTTCTTACTTCTTTCTTACTTCTTTCTTCTTTCTTTCTTACTTCTTTCTTAATTCTTTCTTACCTCTTTCTTACTTCTTTCTTTCTTCTTTCTTACTTCTTTCTTACTTCTTTCTTACTTCATTCTAACTTCTTTTTTCTTGTTTCTTACTTCTTTCTTACTTCTTTCTTTCTTCTTTCTTACTTCTTTCTTCTTTCTTTCTTACTTCTTTCTTACTTCTTTCTTACTTCTTTCTTCTTTCTTTCTTACTTCTTTCTTACTTCTTTCCTACTTCTTTCTTACTTCTGTCTTACTTCTTTATAATTTCTTTCTTACGTCTTTTTTACTTCTTTCTTACTTCTTTCTTACTTCTTTCTTACTTCTTTCTTACTTCTTTCTTACTTCTTTCTTACTTCATTATAACTTCTTTTTCTTCTTTCTTACTTCTTTCTTACTTCTTTCTTTGTTCTTTCTTTCTTCTTTCTTACTTCTTTCTTACTTCTTTCTTACTTCTTTCTTCTTTCTTTCTTACTTCTTTCTTTCTTCTTTCTTCTTTCTTTCTTACTTCTTTCTTACTTATTTCTTACTTCTTTCTTACTTCTTTCATACTTCTTTCTTTCTTCTTTCTTACTTCTTTCATACTTCTTTCTTATTTCTTTCTTCTTTCTTTCTTACTTCTTCCTACTTCTTTCTTACTTCTTTCTAACTTCTTTTTTCTTCTTTCTTACTTCTTTCTTACTTCTTTCTTACTTCTTTCTTCTTTATTTCTTACTTATTTCTTACTTCTTTCTTACTTCTTTCTACTTTTTTCTTTCTTCTTTCTTTGTTCTTTCTTTCTTCTTTCTTACTTCTTTCTTACTTCTTTCTTATTTCTTTCTTCTTTCTTTCTTACTTCTTTCTCACTTCTTTCTTACTTCTTTCTTACTTCTTTCTTACTTCTTTCTTACTTCTTTCTTCATTCCTTCTTACTTCTTTCTTACTTTGTTCTTACTTCTTTCTTACTTCTTTCTTACTTCTTTCTTACTTCTTTCTTAATTCTTTCTTACTTCTTTTTTTCTTCTTTCTTACTTCTTTCTTACTTCTTTCTTACTTCTTTCTTACTTCTTTCTTACTTCTTTCTTACTTCTTTCTTACTTCTTTCTTCTTTCTTTCTTACTTCTTTCTTACTTCTTTCATTCTTCTTTCTTACTTCTTTCTTACTTCTTTCTTACTTCTTTCTTACTTACTTTCTTCTTTCTTTCTTACTTCTTTATTACTTCTTTCTTACTTCTTTCTTACTTCTTTCTTCATTCCTTCTTACTTCTTTCTTACTTCTTTCTTACTTCTTTCTTACCTCTTTCTTACTTCTTTCTTTCTTCTTTCTTCTTTCTTTCTCACTTCTTTCTTCTTTCTTTCCTACTTCTTTCTTACTTCTTTCTTTCTTCTTTCTTACTTCTTTCTTTCTTCTTTCTTACTTCTTTCATACTTCTTTCTTCTTTCTTTCTTACTTCTTTCCTCTTTCTTTCTTACTTCTTTCTTACTTCTTTCTTAGTTCTTTCTTACTTCTTTCTTACTTCTTTCTTACTTCTTTCTTAGTTCTTTCTTCTTTCTTACTTCTTTCTTACTTCTTTCTTACTTCTTTCTTACTTCTTTCTTCTTTCTTTCTTACTTCCTTCTTAATTCTTTCTTACTTCTTTCTTCTTTCTTTCTTACTTCTTTCTTACTTCTTTCTTACTTCTTTCTTACTTCTTTTTTTCTTCTTTCTTACTTCTTTCATAATTCTTTCTTACTTCTTTCTTTCTTCTTTCTTACTTCTTTCTCACTTCTTTCTTACTTCTTTCTTACTTCTTTCTTCTTTCTTTCTTACTTCTTTCTTACTTCTTTATTACTTCTTTATTAGTTCTTTCTTCATTCCTTCTTACTTCTTTCTTACTTCTTTCTTACTTCTTTCTTACCTCTTCATTACTTCTTTCTTTCTTCTTTCTTCTTTCTTTCTTACTTCTTTCTTCTTTCTTTCCTACTTCTTTCTTATTTCTTTCTTTCTTCTTTCTTACTTCTTTCTTTCTTCTTTCTTACTTCTTTCATACTTCTTCCTTCTGTCATTCTTACTTCTTTCTGATTTCATTCTTCTTTCTTTCTTACTTCTTTCTTACTTCTTTCTTACTTCTGTCTTTCTTACTTCTTTCTTGCTTCTTTCTTACTTTTTTCTTACTTCTTTCTTCTTTCTTTCTTACTTCTTTCTTACTTCTTTCTTACTTCTTTCTTACTTCTTTCTTTCTTCTTTCTTACTTCTTTCTTACTTCTTTCTTCATTCTAACTTCTTTCTTACTTCTTTCTTCATTCCTTCTTACTTCTTTCTTACTTCTTTCTTACTTCTTTCTTACTTCTTTCTTACTTCTTTCTTCTATCTTTCTTCTTTCTTACTTCTTTCTTTCTTATTTCTTACTTCTTTCTTACTTCTTTCTTACTTCTTTCTAACTTCTTTTTTCATCTTTCTTACTTCTTTCTTACTTCTTTCTTACTTCTTTCTTCTTTCTTTCTTACTTCTTTCTTTCTTCTTTCTTCTTTCTTTCTTACTTCTTTCTTACTTCTTTCTTACTTCTTTCTTACTTCTTTCTTACTTCTTTCTTACTTCTTTTTTTCTTCTTTCTTACTTCTTTCATAATTCTTTGTTACTTCTTTCTTTCTTCTTTCTTACTTCTTTCTTACTTCTTTCTTACTTCTTTCTTATTTCTTTTTATCTTCTTTCTTACTTCTTTCATACTTCTTTCTTACTTCTTTCTTACTTCTTTCTTACTTCTTTCTTCTTTCTTTCTTACTTCTTCCTACTTCTTTCTTACTTCTTTCTAACTTCTTTTTTCTTCTTTCTTACTTCTTTCTTACTTCTTTCTTACTTCTTTCTTACTTCTTTCTTCTTTATTTCTTACTTCTTTCTTACTTCTTTCTTACTTCTTTCTTACTTTTTTCTTTCTTCTTTCTTTGTTCTTTCTTTCTTCTTTCTTACTTCTTTCTTACTTCTTTCTTACTTCTTTCTTCATTCCTTCTTACTTCTTTCTTACTTAGTTCTTACTTCTTTCTTACTTCTTTCTTACTTCTTTCTTCTTTCTTTCTTACTTCTTTCTTACTTCTTTCATTCTTCTTTCTTACTTCTTTCTTACTTCTTTCTTACTTCTTTCTTACTTCTTTCTTACTTCTTTCTTACTTCTTTCTTACTTCTTTCTTCTTTCTTTCTTACTTCTTTCTTACTTCTTTCATTCTTCTTTCTTACTTCTTTCTTACTTCTTTCTTACTTCTTTCTTACTTCTTTCTTCTTTCTTACTTCTCCATTACTTCTTTCTTACTTCTTTCTTACTTCTTTCTTCATTCCTTCTTACTTCTTTCTTAGTTCTTTCTTACTTCTTTCTTACTTCTTTCTTAGTTCTTTCTTAGTTCTTTCTTCTTTCTTACTTCTTTCTTACTTCTTTCTTACTTCTTTCTTACTTCTTTCTTACTTCTTTCTTACTTCTTTCTTCTTTCTTTCTTACTTCCTTCTTAATTCTTTCTTACTTCTTTTTTTTCCTTCTTTCTTACTTCTTTCTTACTTCTTTCTTACTTCATTATAACTTCTTTTTTCTTCTTTCTTACTTCTTTCTTACTTCTTTCTTCTTTCTTTCTTACTTCTTTCTTACTTCTTTCTTCTTTCTTTCTTACTTCTTTCTTACTTCTTTCTTACTTCTTTCTTACTTCTTTCTTACTTCTTTCTTACTTCCTTCTTACTTCTTTTTTTCTTCTTTCTTACTTCTTTCATACTTCTTTTTTACTTCTTTCTTTCTTCTTTCTTACTTCTTTCTTTCTTCTTTCTTACTTCTTTCTTTCTTCTTTCTTACTTCTTTCTTACTTTTCTTCTTTCTTTCTTACTTCTTTCTTACTTCTTTCTTCCTTCTTTCTTACTTCTTTCTTACTTCTTTCTTCATTCCTTCTTACTTCTTTCTTACTTCTTTTTACTTATTTCTTACCTCTTTCTTACTTCTTTCTTTCTTCTTTCTTCTTTCTTTCTTATTTCTTTCTTCTTTCTTTCCTACTTCTTTCTTACTTCTTTCTTTCTTCTTTCCTACTTCTTTCTTTCTTCTTTCTTACTTCTTTCATACTTCTTTCTTCCTTCTTTCTTACTTCTTTCTTCTTTCTTTCTTACTTCTTTCTTACTTCTTTCTTACTTCTTTCTTACTTCTTTCTTTCTTACTTCTTTCTTACTTCTTTCTTACTTCTTTCTTACTTCTTTCTTACTCCTTTCTTCTTTCTTTCTTACTTCTTTCTTAATTCTTTCTTACCTCTTTCTTACTTCTTTCTTTCTTCTTTCTTACTTCTTTCTTACTTCTTTCTTACTTCATTCTAACTTCTTTTTTCTTCTTTCTTACTTCTTTCTTACTTCTTTCTTTCTTCTTTCTTACTTCTTTCTTCTTTCTTTCTTACTTCTTTCTTACTTCTTTCTTACTTCTTTCTTCTTTCTTTCTTACTTCTTTCTTACTTCTTTCCTACTTCTTTCTTACTTCTGTCTTACTTCTTTCTAACTTCTTTCTTACGTCTTTTTTACTTCTTTCTTACTTCTTTCTTACTTCTTTCTTACTTCTTTCTTACTTCATTCTTCTTTCTTTCTTCTTCCTTTCTTACTTCTTTCTTACTTCTTTCTTACTTCTTTCTTACTTCTTTCTTCATTCCTTCTTACTTCTTTCTTACTTCTTTATTACTTCTTTCTTACTTATTTCTTACTTCTTTCTTACTTCTTTCTTTCTTCTTTCTTCTTTCTTTCTTACTTCTTTCTTACTTCTTTCTTACTTCTTTTTTTCTTCTTTCTTACTTCTTTCATAATTCTTTCTTACTTCTTTCTTTCTTCTTTCTTACTTCTTTCTTACTTCTTTCTTCTTTCTTTCTTACTTCTTCCTACTTCTTTCTTACTTCTTTCTAACTTCTTTTTTCTTCTTTCTTACTTCTTTCTTACTTCTTTCTTACTTCTTTCTTACTTCTTTCTTCTTTCTTTCTTACTTCTTTCTTACTTCTTTCTTTCTCCTTCCTTACTTTTTTCTTTCTTCTTTCTTTGTTCTTTCTTTCTTCTTTCTTACTTCTTTCTTACTTCTTTCTTACTTCTTTCTGATTTCTTTCTTCTTTCTTTCTTACTTCTTTCTCACTTCTTTCTTTCTTCTTTCTTACTTCTTTCTTACTTCTTTCTTCATTCCTTCTTACTTCTTTCTTACTTCGTTCTTACTTCTTTCTTACTTCTTTTTACTTCTTTCTTACTTCTTTCTTACTTCTTTCTTACTTCTTTCTTACTTTTTTTTTTCTTCTTTCTTACTTCTTTCATTCTTCTTTCTTACTTCTTTCTCACTTCTTTCTTACTTCTTTCTTACTTCTTTCTTACTTCTTTCTTACTTCTTTCTTCTTTCTTTCTTACTTCTTTCTTACTTCTTTCATTCTTCTTTCTTACTTCTTTCTTACTTCTTTCTTACTTCTTTCTTACTTCTTTCTTACTTCTTTCTTACTTCTTTCTTCTTTCTTTCTTACTTCTTTCTTACTTCTTTCTTACTTCTTTCTTACTTCTTTCTTCTTTCTTTCTTACTTCTTTCTTACTTCTTTCTTTCTCCTTTCTTACTTTTTTCTTTCTTCTTTCTTTGTTCTTTCTTTCTTCTTTCTTACTTCTTTCTTACTTCTTTCTTACTTCTTTCTGATTTCTTTCTTCTTTCTTTCTTACTTCATTCTCACTTCTTTCTTTCTTCTTTCTTACTTCTTTCTTACTTCTTTCTTCATTCCTTCTTACTTCTTTCTTACTTCGTTCTTACTTCTTTCTTACTTCTTTCTTACTTCTTTCTTACTTCTTTCTTACTTCTTTCTTACTTCTTTGTTACTTCTTTCTTACTTCTTTTTTTCTTCTTTCTTACTTCTTTCATTCTTCTTTCTTACTTCTTTCTTACTTCTTTCTTACTTCTTTCTTACTTCTTTCTTACTTCTTTCTTACTTCTTTCTTACTTCTTTCTTCTTTCTTTCTTACTTCTTTCTTACTTCTTTCATTCTTCTTTCTTACTTCTTTCTTACTTCTTTCTTACTTCTTTCTTACATCTTTCTTACTTCTTTCTTACTTCTTTCTTACTTCTTTCTTCTTTCTTACTTCTTCATTACTTCTTTCTTACTTCTTTCTTACTTCTTTCTTCATTCCTTCTAACTTCTTTCTTACTTCTTTCTTACTTCTTTCTTACCTCTTTCTTACTTCTTTCTTTCTTCTTTCTCCTTTCTTTCTAACTTCTTTCTTCTTTCTTTCCTACTTCTTTCTTACTTCTTTCTTTCTTCTTTCTTACTTCTTTCTTTCTTCTTTCTTACTTCTTTCATACTTCTTTCTTCTTTCTTTCTTACTTCTTTCCTCTTTCTTTCTTACTTCTTTCTTACTTCTTTCTTAGTTCTTTCTTACTTCTTTCTTACTTCTTTCTTAGTTCTTTCTTAGTTCTTTCTTCTTTCTTACTTCTTTCTTACTTCTTTCTTACTTCTTTCTTCTTTCTTTCTTACTTCCTTCTTAATTCTTTCTTACTTCTTTCTTCCTTCTTTCTTACTTCTTTCTTACTTCTTTCTTACTTCATTATAACTTCTTTTTTCTTCTTTCTTACTTCTTTCTTACTTCTTTCTTCTTTCTTTCTTACTTCTTTCTTACTTCTTTCTTCTTTCTTTCTTACTTCTTTCTTACTTCTTTCTTACTTCTTTCTTACTTCTTTCTTACTTCTTTCTTTCTTCTTTCTTACTTCTTTCTTACTTCTTTCATACATCTTTTTAACTTCTTTCTTACTTCTTTCTTTCTTCTTTCTTACTTCTTTCTTACTTCTTTCTTCTTTCTTTCTTACTTCTTTCTTACTTCTTTCTTCCTTCTTTCTTACTTCTTTCTTACTTCTTTCTTCATTCCTTCTTACTTCTTTCTTACTTCTTTTTACTTCTTTCTTACCTCTTTCTTACTTCTTTCTTTCTTCTTTCTTCTTTCTTTCTTATTTCTTTCTTCTTTCTTTCCTACTTCTTTCTTACTTCTTTCTTTCTTCTTTCCTACTTCTTTCTTTCTTCTTCCTTACTTCTTTCATACTTCTTTCCTCCTTCTTTCTTACTTCTTTCTTCTTTCTTTCTTACTTCTTTCTTACTTCTTTCTTACTTCTTTCTTACTTCTTTCTTTCTTACTTCTTTCTTACTTCTTTCTTACTTCTTTCTTACTTCTTTCTTACTTCTTTCTTCTTTCTTTCTTACTTCTTTCTTAATTCTTTCTTACCTCTTTCTTACTTCTTTCTTTCTTCTTTCTTACTTCTTTCTTACTTCTTTCTTACTTCATTCTAACTTCTTTTTTCTTCTTTCTTACTTCTTTCTTACTTCTTTCTTTCTTCTTTCTTACTTCTTTCTTATTTCTTTCTTACTTCTTTCTTACTTCTTTCCTACTTCTTTCTTACTTCTGTCTTACTTCTTTCTAACTTCTTTCTTACGTCTTTTTTACTTCATTCTAACTTCTTTTTTCTTCTTTCTTACTTCTTTCTTACTTCTTTCTTACTTCTTTCTTACTTCTTTCTTACTTCTTTCTTACTTATTTCTTACTTTTTTCTTTCTTCTTTCTTTGTTCTTTCTTTCTTCTTTCTTACTTCTTTCTTACTTCTTTCTTACTTCTTTCTGATTTCTTTCTTCTTTCTTTCTTACTTCTTTCTCACTTCTTTCTTTCTTCTTTCTTACTTCTTTCTTACTTCTTTCTTCATTCCTTCTTACTTCTTTCTTACTTCGTTCTTACTTCTTTCTTACTTCTTTTTACTTCTTTCTTACTTCTTTCTTACTTCTTTCTTACTTCTTTCTTACTTCTTTTTTTCTTCTTTCTTACTTCTTTCATTCTTCTTTCTTACTTCTTTCTCACTTCTTTCTTACTTCTTTCTTACTTCTTTCTTACTTCTTTCTTACTTCTTTCTTCTTTCTTTCTTAGTTCTTTCTTACTTCTTTCATTCTTCTTTCTTACTTCTTTCTTACTTCTTTCTTACTTCTTTCTTACTTCTTTCTTACTTCTTTCTTACTTCTTTCTTCTTTCTTTCTTACTTCTTTCTTACTTCTTTCTTACTTCTTTCTGATTTCTTTCTTCTTTCTTTCTTACTTCTTTCTCACTTCTTTCTTTCTTCTTTCTTATTTCTTTCTTACTTCTTTCTTCATTCCTTCTTACTTCTTTCTTACTTCGTTCTTACTTCTTTCTTACTTCTTTCTTACTTCTTTCTTACTTCTTTCTTACTTCTTTCTTACTTCTTTTTTTCTTCTTTCTTACTTCTTTCATTCTTCTTTCTTACTTCTTTCTTACTTCTTTCTTACTTCTTTCTTACTTCTTTCTTACTTCTTTCTTACTTCTTTCTTACTTCTTTCTTACTTCTTTCATTCTTCTTTCTTACTTCTTTCTTACTTCTTTCTTACTTCTTTCTTACTTCTTTCTTACTTCTTTCTTACTTCTTTCT
This sequence comes from Columba livia, assembly GCF_036013475.1. Classification (NCBI taxonomy): domain Eukaryota; kingdom Metazoa; phylum Chordata; class Aves; order Columbiformes; family Columbidae; genus Columba; species Columba livia. The sequence goes on from NW_027043817.1 coordinate 221,454, forward strand.
TACTTCTTTCTTACTTCTTTCTTACTTCTTTCTTACTTCTTTCTTCTTTCTTTCTTACTTCTTTCTTACTTCTTTCTTACTTCTTTCTTACTTCTTTCTTACTTCTTTCTTACTTCTTTCTTACTTCTTTCTTCTTTCTTTCTTACTTCTTTCTTTCTTCTTTCTTACTTCTTTCTTTCTTCTTTCTTACTTCTTTCTTTCTTCTTTCTTTCTTACTTCTTTCCTCTTTTTTCTTACTTCTTTCTTACTTCTTTCTTTCTTCTTTCTTACTTCTTTCTTTCTTCTTTCTTACTTCTTTCTTATTTCTTTCTTACTTCATTCTAACTTCTTTTTTCTTCTTTCTTACTTCTTTCTTACTTCTTTCTTCTTTCTTTCTTACTTCTTTCTTACTTCTTCTTTCTTTCTTACTTCTTTCTTAATTCTTTCTTACTTCTTTCTTACTTCTTTCTTACTTCTTTTTTTCTTCTTTCTTATTTCTTTCATACTTCTTTCTTACTTCTTTCTTTCTTCTTTCTTACTTCTTTCTTTCTTCTTTCTTATTCTTTCTTACTTCTTTCTTCTTTCTTTCTTACTTCTTTCTTACTTCTTCCTTTCTTCTCTCTTAATTCTTTCTTTCTTCTTTCTTACTTCTTTCTTACTTCTTTCTTACTTCATTCTTCTTTCTTTCTTCTTCCTTTCTTACTTCTTTCTTACTTCTTTCTTACTTCTTTCTTACTTCTTTCTTACTTCTTTCTTCATTCCTTCTTACTTCTTTCTTACTTCTTTCTTACTTCTTTCTTACTTATTTCTTACTTCTTTCTTTCTTCTTTCTTCTTTCTTTCTTACTTCTTTCTTACTTCTTTCTTACTTCTTTCTTACTTCTTTTTTTCTTCTTTCTTACTTCTTTCATAATTCTTTCTTACTTCTTTCTTTCTTCTTTCTTACTTCTTTCTTACTTCTTTCTTACTTCTTTCTTCTTTCTTTCTTACTTCTTTCTTACTTCTTTCTTACTTCTTTCTTACTTCTTTGTTACCTCTTTCTTACTTCTTTCTTTCTTCTTTCTTCTTTCTTTCTTCCTTCTTTCTTCTTTCTTTCCTACTTCTTTCTTATTTCTTTCTTTCTTCTTTCTTACTTCTTTCTTTCTTCTTTCTTACTTCTTTCATACTTCTTCCTTCTTTCTTTCTTACTTCTTTCTTCTTTCTTTCTTACTTCTTTCTTACTTCTTTCTTACTTCTTTCTTTCTTACTTCTTTCTTACTTCTTTCTTACTTCTTTCTTACTTCTTTCTTTCTTCTTTCTTACTTCTTTCTTACTTCTTTATTACTTCTTTCTTAATTCTTTCTTCCTTATTTCTTACTTCTTTCTTCTTTCTTACTTCTTTCTTACTTCTTTCTTACTTCATTCTAACTTCTTTTTTCTTCTTTCTTACTTCTTTCTTACTTCTTTCTTCTTTCTTTCTTACATCTTTCTTACTTCTAACTTTCTTCTATTTTAGTTCTTTCTTTCTTCTTTCTTAATTCTTTCTTTCTTCTTTCTTACTTCTTTCTTGCTTCTTTCTTACTTCGTTCTTACTTCTTTCTTCTTTCTTTCTTACTTCTTTCTTACTTCTTTCTTCTTTCTTACTTCTTTCTTCTTTCTAACTTCTTTCTTCCTTCGTTCTTCATTCCTTCTTACTTCTTTCTTAGTTCTTTCTTACTTCTTTCTTACTTCTTTCTTACTTCATTCTTACTTCTTTATTACTTCTTTCTTCTATCTTTCTTTCTTCTTTCTTACTTCTTTCTTTCTTATTTCTTACTTCTTTCTTACTTCTTTCTCACTTCTTTCTAACTTCTTTTTTCATCTTTCTTACTTCTTTCTTACTTCTTTCTTACTTCTTTCTTACTTCTTTCTTCTTTCTTTCTTACTTCTTTCTTACTTCTTTCTTACTTGTTTCTTACTTCTTTCTTACTTCTTTCTTTCTTCTTTCTTACTTCTTTCTTCTTTCTTACTTCTTTCTTCTTTCTTTCTTACTTCCTTCTTAATTCTTTCTTACTTCTTTCTTTCTTCTTTCTTACTTCTTTCTTATTTCTTTCTTACTTCATTCTAACTTCTTTTTTCTTTTTCTTAATTCTTTCTTACTTCTTTCTTACTTCTTTCTTACTTCTTTCTTACTTCTTTTTTTCTTCTTTCTTCTTTCTTTCTTACTTCTTTCTTACTTCTTTCTTACTTCTTTCTTACTTCTTTTTTTCTTCTTTCTTACTTCTTTCATAATTCTTTCTTACTTCTTTCTTTCTTCTTTCTTACTTCTTTCTTACTTCTTTCTTACTTCTTTCTTCTTTCTTTCTTACTTCTTTCTTACTTCTTTCTTACTTCTTTCTTACTTCTTTGTTACCTCTTTCTTACTTCTTTCTTTCTTCTTTCTTCTTTCTTTCTTCCTTCTTTCTTCTTTCTTTCCTACTTCTTTCTTATTTCTTTCTTTCTTCTTTCTTACTTCTTTCTTTCTTCTTTCTTACTTCTTTCATACTTCTTCCTTCTTTCTTTCTTACTTCTTTCTTCTTTCTTTCTTACTTCTTTCTTACTTCTTTCTTACTTCTTTCTTTCTTACTTCTTTCTTACTTCTTTCTTACTTCTTTCTTACTTCTTTCTTTCTTCTTTCTTACTTCTTTCTTACTTCTTTATTACTTCTTTCTTAATTCTTTCTTCCTTATTTCTTACTTCTTTCTTCTTTCTTACTTCTTTCTTACTTCTTTCTTACTTCATTCTAACTTCTTTTTTCTTCTTTCTTACTTCTTTCTTACTTCTTTCTTCTTTCTTTCTTACATCTTTCTTACTTCTAACTTTCTTCTATTTTAGTTCTTTCTTTCTTCTTTCTTAATTCTTTCTTTCTTCTTTCTTACTTCTTTCTTGCTTCTTTCTTACTTCGTTCTTAGTTCTTTCTTCTTTCTTTCTTACTTCTTTCTTACTTCTTTCTTACTTCATTCTTACTTCTTTATTACTTCTTTCTTCTATCTTTCTTTCTTCTTTCTTACTTCTTTCTTCTTTCTAACTTCTTTCTTCCTTCGTTCTTCATTCCTTCTTACTTCTTTCTTAGTTCTTTCTTATTTCTTCCTACTTCTTTCTTACTTCATTCTTACTTCTTTATTACTTCTTTCTTCTATCTTTCTTTCTTCTTTCTTACTTCTTTCTTCTTTCTTACTTCTTTCTTCTTTCTTTCTTACTTCTTTCATACTTCTTTCTTCTTTCTTCTTTCTTCTTTCTTCTTTCTTCTTTCTTCTTTCTTTCTTTCTTTCTTCTTTCTTCATTCATTCTTTCTTCTTTCTTACTTCTTTCTTACTTCTTTATTTCTTTTTTCTTCTTTCTTTCTTACTTCTTTCTTACTTCTTTCTTACTTCTTTCTTACTTCTTTCTTACTTCTTTCTTACTTCTTTCTTACTTCTTTCTTACCTCTTTCTTACTTCTTTCTTTCTTCTTTCTTTCCTACTTCTTTCTTATTTCTTTCTTTCTTCTTTCTTACTTCTTTCTTTCTTCTTTCTTACTTCTTTCATACTTCTTCCTTCTTTCTTTCTTACTTCTTTCTTCTTTCTTTCTTACTTCTTTCTTACTTCTTTCTTACTTCTTTCTTTTTTACTTCTTTCTTACTTCTTTCTTACTTCTTTCTTTCTTCTTTCTTACTTCTTTCTTACTTCTTTCTTACTTCTTTCTTACTTCTTTCTTCTTTCTTTCTTACTTCTTTCTTACTTCTTTCTTACTTCTTTCTTACTTCTTTCTTACTTCTTTCTTCATTCCTTCTTACTTCTTTCTTACCTCTTTCTTACTTCTTTCTTTCTTCCTTCTTCTTTCTTACTCACTTCTTTCTTCTTTCCTACTTCTTTCTTACTTCTTTCTTTCTTCTTTCTTACTTCTTTCTTTCTTCTTTCTTACTTCTTTCTTTCTTCTTTCTTACTTCATTCATACTTCTTTCTTCTTTCTTTCTTACTTCTTTCCTCTTTCTTTCTTACTTCTTTCTTACTTCTTTCTTACTTCTTTCTTACTTCTTTGTTACTTCTTTCCTAGTTCTTTCTTCTTTCTTACTTCTTTCTTACTTCTTTCTTACTTCTTTTTTAATTCATTCTTCTTTCTTTCTTACTTCCTTCTTAATTCTTTCTTATTTCTTTCTTTCTTCTTTCTTACTTCCTTCTTATTTCTTTCTTACTTCATTCTAACATCTTTTTTCTTCTTTCTTACTTCTTTCTTACTTCTTTCTTCTTTCTTTCTTACTTCTTTCTTACTTCTTTCTTCTTTCTTTTTTACTTCTTTCTTAATTCTTTCTTACTTCTTTCTTACTTCTTTCTTACTTGTTTCTTACTTCTTTTTTTCTTCTTTCTTTTTTCTTTCATACTTCTTTCTTACTTCTTTCTTTCTTCTTTCTTACTTCTTTCTTTCTTCTTTCTTATTCTTTCTTTCTTCTTTCTTTGTTCTTTCTTTCTTCTTTCTTACTTATTTCTTACTTCTTTCTTACTTCTTTCTTTCTTCTTTCTTCTTTCTTTCTTACTTCTTTCTTACTTCTTTCTTACTTCTTTCTTACTTCTTTTTTTCTTCTTTCTTACTTCTTTCTTACTTCTTTCTTACTTCTTTCTTCATTCCTTCTTACTTCTTTCTTACTTCTTTCTTACTTATTTCTTACTTCTTTCTTTCTTCTTTCTTCTTTCTTTCTTACTTCTTTCTTACTTCTTTCTTACTTCTTTCTTACTTCTTTTTTCTTCTTTCTTACTTCTTTCATAATTCTTTCTTACTTCTTTCTTTCTTATTTCTTACTTCTTTCTTACTTCTTTCTTACTTCTTTCTTCTTTCTTTCTTACTTCTTTCTTACTTCTTTCTTACTTCTTTCTTACTTCTTTCTTACTTCTTTCTTACTTCTTTCTTACTTCTTTTTTTCTTCTTTCTTTCTTAGAAAGAAAGAAGAAAGAAAGAAGAAAGAAAGAAGAAGAAAGAAGGAAGAAAGAAAGAAGAAAGAAAGAAGAAATAATAAAGAAAGAAGAAAGAAAGAAGAAAGAAAGAAAGAAGAAAGAAAGAAGAAAGAAAGAAGAAAGAGAGAAGAAAGAAAGAAAGATGAAAGAAAGAAAGAAGAAAGAAAGAAAGATAGAAGAAAGAAAGAAGAAAGGAAGAAGAAAGAAAGAAGAAAGAAATAACAAAGAAAGAAGAAAGAAAGAAGAAAGAAAGAAGAAAGAAAGAAGGAAGAAAGAAAGAAGAAAGAAAGAAAGAAGAAATAAAGAAAGAAAGAAGAAAGAAAGAAGAAAGGAAGAAGAAAGAAAAGAAGAAAGAAAGAAGAAAGAAAGAAGAATGAAGGAAGTAAGAAAGAAAGAAGAAAGAAAGAAGAAAGAAGAAACAAAGAAGAAAGAAAGAAGAAATAAAGAAAGAAAGAAGAAAGAAAGAAGAAAGGAAGAAGAAAGAAAGAAGAAAGAAAGAAGAAAGAAAGAAGAATGAAGGAAGTAAGAAAGAAAGAAGAAAGAAAGAAGAAAGAAGAAACAAAGAAGAAAGAAAGAAGAAAGAAAGAAAGAAAGAAGAAAGAAATAAAGAAGTAAGAAAGAAAAGAAGACAAGAAAGAAGAAAGAAAGAAAAAAGAAAGAAAGGAAGAAGACAGAAAGAAGAAAGAAAGAAGAAAGAAAGAAAGATAGAAGAAAAAGAAGGAAGAAGAAAGAAAGAAGAAAGAAAGAAGAGAAGAAAGAAAGAAAGAAAGAAGGAAAGAAAGAAAGAAAAAGAAAGAGAGAAGAAAGAAAGAAAGAACAAAGAAAGAAGAAAGAAAGAAAGAAGAAAGAAAGAAGCAAGAAAGAAGTAAGAAAGAATGAAGAAATAAAGAAGAAAGAGAGAAGAAATAAAGAAAGAAGAAAGAAGAAAGAAGTAAGAAAGAAGAAAGAAAGAAGAAATAAGAAGAAAGAAAGAACGGAGAAAGAAAGAAAGAAGAAAGAAAGAAGAAAGAAAGAAGAAAGAGAAGAAAGAAAGAAGAAAGAAAGAAGGAAGAAGAAAGAAAGAAGAAAGAAGAGAAGAAAGAAAGAAGAAATAAAGAAAGAGGAAAGAAAGAAAGAAGAAAGAAAGAAAGATAGAAGAAAGAAAGAAGAAAGGAAGAAGAAAGAAAGAAGAAAGGAAGAGAAAGGAAGAAGAAAGAAAGAAGAAAGAAAGAAGAAAGAAAGAAAGAGAAAGAAAGAAGAATGAAGGAAGTAAGAAGAAGAGAAGGAAGAAAGAAGAAAGAAGAAAAGAAAGAATAAAGAAAGAAGAAAGAAAGAAAGAAAGAAGAAAGAAATAAAGAAGTAAGAAAGAAAGAAGAAAGAAAGAAAGAAGAAAGAAAAAAAAGAAAGAAAGAAAGAAAGAATAAAGAAAGAAGAAAGAAAGAAAGATAGAAGAAAAAAGAAGGTAGGAAGAAGAAAGAATGAAGAAAGAAAAAGAAAGAAGAAAGAAGTAAGAAAGAAGACAGAAGAAGAAAGAATGAAGAAAGAAAGAAGAAAGAAAGAAGAAAGAAAGAAGAAAGAAAGAAGGAAGAAAGAAAGAAGAAAGAAAGCAGAAAGAAAGATAAAAGAAGAAAGAAATAAGAGAAAGAAGAAATAAAGAACGAAGAAAGAAAGAAAGAAGAATGAAGAAAGAAAGAAGAAATGAAGAACGAAGAAAGAAGAAAGAAAGAAGAAAGAAAGAAAGAAGAAAGAAGAAGAAATAAAGATGAGAGAAGAAAGAAAGAAGAAAGAAAGAAGTAGAAAAAAAAGAGGAAAGAAAGAAAGAAGTAAGAAAGATAGAAGAAAGAAAGAAGAAAGAAAGAAAGAAGAAGAAAGAAAGAAGAATGAAAGAAAGAGGAAAGAAAGAAAAGAACAAAGAAAGAAGAAAGAAAGAAGAAAGAATAAAGAAAGAAAGAAGAAAGAAGAAAGAAGAAAGAAAGAAAGAAGAAAGAGAGAAGAAGAAAGAAAGATGAAAGAAAGAAAGAAGAAAGAAAGAAAGATAGAAGAAAGAAAGAAGGAAGAAAGAAAAAAGAAGAAGAAAAGAAAAGAAAAGAAAGAAGAAGAAAGAAAAGAAAGAAGAAGAAGAGAAGAAAGAAAGAAGAAAGAAGAAGGAAGAAAGAAAGAATAAAGAAAGAAGAAAGAAAGAAGAAAGAAAGAAGAAAGAAGAAATAAAGAAAGAAGAAAGAAAGAAAGAAGAAAGAAAGAAAGAAGAAATAAAGAAAGAAAGAAGAAAGAAAGAAGAAAGGAAGAAGAAAGAAAGAAGAAAGAAAGAAGAAAGAAAGAAGAATGAAGGAAGTAAGAAAGAAAGAAGAAAGAAAGAAGAAGAAAGAAGAAACAAAGAAGAAAGAAAGAAGAAAGAAAGAAAGAAAGAAGAAAGAAATAAAGAAGTAAGAAAGAAAGAAGAAAGAAAGAAGAAAGAAAGAAAAAAGAAAGAAAGGAAGAAGACAGAAAGAAGAAAGAAAGAAGAAAGAAAGAAAGATAGAAGAAAAAAGAAGGAAGAAGAAAGAAAGAAGAAAGAAAGAAAGAAGAAAGAAAGAAAGAAAGAAGGAAAGAAAGAAAGAAAAAAGAAAGAGAGAAGAAAGAAAGAAAGAACAAAGAAAGAAGAAAGAAAGAAAGAAGAAAGAAAGAAGCAAGAAAGAAGTAAGAAAGAATGAAGAAATAAAGAAGAAAGAGAGAAGAAATAAAGAAAGAAGAAAGAAGAAAGAAGTAAGAAAGAAGAAAGAAAGAAGAAATAAAGAAGAAAGAAAGAACGGAGAAAGAAAGAAAGAAGAAAGAGAAGAAGAAAGAAAGAAGAAAGAAGAAAGAAAGAAGAAAGAAAGAAGAAAGAAAGAAAGAAGAAAGAAAGAAGAAAGAAAGAAGAAATAAAGAAAGAGGAAAGAAAGAAAGAAGAAAGAAAGAAAGATAGAAGAAAGAAAGAAGAAAGGAAGAAGAAAGAAAGAAGAAAGGAAGAGAAAGGAAGAAGAAAGAAAGAAGAAAGAAAGAAGAAAGAAAGAAAGAAGAAAGAAAGAAGAATGAAGGAAGTAAGAAAGAAAGAAGGAAGAAAGAAGAAAGAAGAAAGAAAGAATAAAGAAAGAAGAAAGAAAGAAAGAAAGAAGAAAGAAATAAAGAAGTAAGAAAGAAAGAAGAAAGAAAGAAAGAAGAAAGAAAGAAAAAAAGAAAGAAAGAAAGAAAGAATAAAGAAAGAAGAAAGAAAGAAAGATAGAAGAAAAAAGAAGGTAGGAAGAAGAAAGAAAGAAGAAAGAAAAAAGAAAGAAAGAAAGAAGGAAGAAGAAAGAAGAAAGAAAGCAGAAAGAAAGATAAAGAAGAAAGAAATAAGAGAGAAAGAAGAAATAAAGAAAGAAGAAAGAAAGAAAGAAGAATGAAGAAAGAAAGAAGAAATGAAGAACGAAGAAAGAAGAAAGAAAGAAGAAAGAAAGAAAGAAGAAAGAAGGAAGAAATAAAGATGAGAGAAAGAAAGAAAGAAGAAAGAAAGAAGTAGAAAAAAAAGAGGAAAGAAAGAAAGAAGAAAGAAAGATAGAAGAAAGAAAGAAGAAAGAAAGAAAGAAAGAAGAAAGAAAGAATTAAGAAATAAGAAAGACAGAAGAGAGAAAGAAGGAAGAAAGAACGTAGAAAGAAAGAAAGAAAGAAAGAAAGAAAGAAAGAAAGAAAAGAAAGAAAGAAAGAAAGAAAGAAAGAAGAAGAAGAGAAGAAAGAAGAAAGAACAAAGAAAGAAGAAAGAAAGAAAGAAGAAAAAAAGAAGCAAGAAAGAAGAAAGAATGAAGAAAGAAGAAGAAGTAGTAAGAAGAGGAAAGAAAGAAAGAAGAAGAAAGATAGAAGAAAGAAAGAATAAAGAAAGAAAGAAGAAAGAATGAAATAAAGAAGAAAGAAGAAGAGAAAGAAGAAAGAAGAAAGAAAGAAGTAAGAAGAAGGAAGAGAGAAAGAAAGGAAAAGAAAGAAAGAAGAAAGGAAGAAGAAACAAAGAAAGAAGAAAGAAGAAGAAACATAGAACAAGGAAAGAACAAAGAAAGAACAAAGAAAGAAAGGTGTAATAAAGAAGAAAGAAAGAAGAAAGAAAGACGAAAGAAGGAAAGAAAGAAGAAAGAAAGAAGAAAGAAGAAGAAAGAAAGAAGAATGAAGTAAGAAGAAAGGAGAAAAAAGAAAGAAGAAGAAAGATAAAGAAAGAAAGAATGAAAGAAGAAAGAAGAAAGAAAGAAGAAGAAAAGAAAGAAAGAAAGAAAGAAAGAAGAAAGAAAGAAGGAGAAGAAAGAAGAAAGAAAGAAAGAAGAAGAAAGAAGTAAGAAGAAGTAAGAAAGAAAGAAAGAAAGAAAAAGAAAGAAAGAAAGAAAGAAGAAAGAAAGAAGAATGAAAGAAGAAAGAAAGAAAGAAAGAAAGAAGAAAGAAGAAGAAAGAAGAAGAAAGAAAGAAAGAAGAAAGAAAGAAGAAAGAACGAAAGAAGACAGAAGAGAAAGAACGAGAAGAAGAAAGAAAGAAGAAAGAAAGAAGAAAGAAAGAAGAAGAAGAAAGAAGAAAGAAGAAAAAAAGAAAGAAAGAAGAAAGAAAGAAGAAAGAAAGTTAAGAAGAAGTTAGAAAGAAGAAGAAAGAAGAAGAAGAAAAGAAGAAGAGAAAGAAGAAAGAAAGAAGAAAGAAAGAAGAAGAAAGAAAGAAGAAGAAAGAAAGAAGAAAGAAAGAAAGAAGAAGAAAGAAAGAAGAGAAGAAAGAAGAAGAAGAAAGAATAAGAAGACAGAAGAAAGAAAGAAGAAAGAAGAAAGAAAGAAAGAAGAAAGAAAGAAGAAAGAAAGAAGAAAGAAAGAAAAGAAGAAAGAAGAAGAAAGAAAGAAGAAGAAAGAAGAAGAAAGAAGAAAGAAAGAAAGAAGAAAGAAAGAAAGAAGAAAGAAAGAAGAAGAAAGAAAGTAGAAAGAAAAGAAGAAGAAAGAAAGAAAGAAGAAAGAAAGAAAAGAAAGAATAGAAGAAGAAAGAAAGAAAAAGAAAGAGAAAGAAGAAAGAAGAAAGAAGAAGAAAGAAGGAAAGAAAGAGAAGAAAGAAAGAAGAAGAAAGAAGAGAAAGAAGAAGAAGAAGAAGAAAGAAAAGAAAGAAAGAAGAAGAAAGAAGAAGAAAGAAAGAAGAAGAAAGAAGAAAGAAAGAAGAAAGAAAGAAGAAAGAAAGAAGAAAGAAAGAAAGAAGAAAGAAAGAAGAAGAAAGAAAGAAGAAAGAAGAAGAAAGAAAGAAGAAAGAAGAAGAAGAAAGAAAGAAGAAAAGAAAGAAGAAAGAAAGAAAGAAGAAAGAAGAAGAAAGAAGAAAGAAGAAAGAAGAAAGAAAGAAAGAAGAAGAAAGAAGAACGAAGAAAGAAGAAAGAAGAGAAGAAAGAAAGAAGAAAAGAAAGAAAGAAAGAAAGAAAGAAGAAGAAAGAAGAAAGAAAGAAGAAGAAAGAAGAAAGAAGAAAGAACAAGAAGAAAAGAAGAAAGAAGAAAGAAGAAGAAGAATAAGAAAGAAGAAAGAAAGAAAGAAGAAAGAAAGAAAGAAAGAAAGAAGAAGTAAGAAGGAGGAAAGAAAGAAAGAAGAAAGAAAGAAAGATAGAAGAATGAAAGAAGAAACGAAGAAGAAAGAAAGAAGAAAGAAAGAAGAAAGAAAGAAGAAAGACAGAAAAAAGAAAGAAAGAAAGAAAGAAGTAAGAAAGAAGTAAGAAAGAAAGAAAGAAAGAAGAAAGAAATAAAGAAGAAAGAAGAAAGAAAAGAAGAAAGAAGAAGAAAGGAAGAAGAAAGAAAGAAAGAAAAAAGAAAGAAAGAAGAAAGAAAGAAAGAAGAAAGAAGAAAGAAAAAAGTAAGAAAGAAAGAAAGAAAGAAAGAAAGAAAGAAGAAAGAAATAAAGAAAGAAAGAAGAAAGAAAGAAGAAAGAAGAAATAAAGAAGAAAGAAAGAAAGAAAAAAGAAAGAAAGAAGAAAGAAAGAAGAAAGAAAGAAAGAAGAAAGAAAGAAGAAAGAAAGAAGAAAAAAAAAGGAAGAAAGAACGAGGAAACAAAGAAGAAGAAAGAAGAAAGAAGAGAGAAAGAGAAAGAAAGAAAGAAGAAAGAAAGAAAGAAGAAAGAAAGAAAGAAGAAAGGAAGAAGAAAGAAAGAATAAAGAAAGAAAGAAGAAAGAATGAAATAAAGAAGAAA